>NW_018743355.1:0-56695 GCF_001683475.1 Chenopodium quinoa | reverse complement strand
ATTCATAGAATAAGAGGAAATAGAGCAATAACCATACAAAATGGCTCCGAAGAGCAGATATATGGACACTAAATCACCTAAAATCCGCGCACTAAAGTACGCTATCAAAATCCCCCAAGCTAAACCTTTGCTAGTCCTCGAGCAAAAGCATAGAGAGAGATTAGGCCACACACACGCTACATAATATGCAAGGTATTTGCAAATTAAATCAAGTTTTGAAACGGGGAATATGCTCAATTTAGATTTACCACAATAAACGATGTACGAGAATACAAGACTATCTCACGTAAATGATGGAAACACAACTCAAGGTGCTTATGGTTTGTAGGAACGGATCTAAGCCAAGAGTAGAGAACATGATGGTTCACGATTTACCCTAGTTCCTGCCGAACATCCGCGTTCTCCCCACTAGTATCAAATCATCTCTTTGGCTAGCTCCTCGCGATTCCGCGAAGGAACCGGAAAAGATTGAAACATTTTGGATATAAATAGGGTATCCCGACATCTCAATTACACGCGATCTTTCTATAGGGTTGAAATCCATCTCCCTCCACCGGTTTTAGACCGTACACCTCTAAAGTCTAAGGGTCTCGTAGGGTGGTAAAGTATTGGTAATGGGTAAGGCGGGTGTAAACAATTTAAAAAGTTGAGCTAATTCCTAGATGAAGCGCAAGAGTTGCAATTCTCACAAACAAGGCTCAAGATATGTAATTCACATCCCACATCATCATTGGTTTACACTTTTACACATCACCAATTCTATATGAAAACTCAATATGACTCCTTTTCATTCTTCGAAACTTTATTTGATGTCCTTGCCTTTTTCACACTTCGGACGGCTTTTTCTCTCATTTTTTTTTCTTTTTTTTTTTTTTACAACTCAAACCAATTTTCACATTACATCTTTACAATTCGGCTCACCTTCAACTTGCATTAGCCAACTATCGGAACATCTTTCTTGATTAATAAACAATAAGCTTAAACAAACCTTGCGAGGTAAACGCTTCACTAACTAAGGGTTGGTAAAACATCGGCCATCGGGTTTGTAATGTGGATAATCAAGAATGGGAAACAAAGGCTCAAAGTGGTTAGCAAGTAGGTTTATGTAAATAGAGAATTAATTTGTAACAAAACAAAAAGGGACGAAAATCAGAGAAAGAAAAAAAAATTGAAAAAGGTGCCCTTTTCCTCCCCTAAAGGTGTCACGGTCTTGGGAGCTAAAAATCAACACAAAGATCGATACATGCGTAATCAAGGATCCAAATATGCCATTCAAAAAAAAAGAATGATGAAGGCTAGAACAATTAAAACCTCACACGGGATAAGAAAATCAAGCAACTACCAACCAAGAAAGGGTCAAATCCACTATGGGGAGCAACTCCATCTTACCACAAACCAGTGAAATAAAGTTTTCAAGTGATCCCAAAAGGTTCTAATCAGGCCACCTTAGCTAAGATTCGCCTATAAAAACCAACAGTAGTCTCAAATTGTGTAATCCATCATTGACATAAGAAACGAGCAAGCATTCAAGCACATAGTCATTGTGAAGAGCAAGTCTAAATGCACAAGCAATATCCAAAATCAAATCATTCAACTCAAATCAAAACAATCAAAACAAACCAAAACAAAACGAAACACACTTTTTTTTGAATTTTTTAAGGGAAAAATAGAAAAAATCAGGGAACAATCAAAAGAGACAACTCACCCCCCCCAAGCTAGTATAGACATTGTCCTCAATGTCAGGCATCAAGAGACTACCTAGGATATAAAAGAAGGGGGAGATAAATGTACCTCACTAACTAGGGTCGGCGCCATGGTGGCGGGAATTGGAAAGCTCCTGGCATAGGCGGTCAAAACCTGCATGACCCAAGAATGATCGCACTCCTTTTACGTTGAGTGGTGGTGGTAACTTAGCAATGACCTCAACTTTGGCCCTGTCAACCTCTATTCCATTGTTTTAAACTTTGTGCCCTAAAACAATTCCCTCTTCTACCATGAAGTGACACTTTTCTCAGTTTAAGACCAAATTTACCTTTTCGCATCTCTGTAAGCATCTTTTCAAGTTTGCAAGGCAATTATCAAAATAAGAACCTCCCACTGAAAAATCATCCATGAATACTTCCATCTCGGCTTCTAACATGTCCCAAAAATGCTCATCATGCACCATTGAAAAGTGCCCGGTGCATTGCACAATCCGAAAGGCATTCTTCTGTAAGCAAAAGTACCATACGGACAAGTAAAAGTAGTTTTCTTCTGGTCATCCGGGTTGATTGGTATTTGAAAGAAACCCGAATAACCATCAAGAAATCAATAATACTTGTGCGTTGTTAGTCTTTCGAGCATTTGATCAATAAAAGGGAGGGGGAAATGATCCTTCTTAGTTGATGCATTTAGACGTTTATAGTCTATACACATCCTCCATCCGGTTACAGTTCTAGTTGAAATGAGCTCACCGTTCTCATTTTCTACTACAGTCATTCCTCCTTTCTTAGGGACAACATGAACAGGGGAAACCCATCTAGAACTCGAAATGGGGAAGATGATGTCGGCATCAAGGAGTTTGGTGATTTCTTTCTTCACCACCTCCCCTATTTGCGGGTTAAGTTTCCGCTGCCTCTCTATAGAGGGTTTAGCACCCTCCTCGAGAGTTATGTGGTGCATGCACAAGGCGGGGCTAATACCCTTGAGGTTATCAATGGTATAGCCTAGAGCACCTTGGTACTCTCTCAAAATGCCACATAACTTTCGAGTTTGGTGCTCATCTAAAGAAGAATTCACAATGACGGGGTAGGTGGAATTAGGGCCAAGAAATTCATACCTTAGATGATCGGGTAGAGGTTTAAGTTCCACCGTCGGTGACTCTTTTTCTTTCTTTGCAGCGGCCATCTCCAATGCATAATGGGCTGTGATCCCCATAGTCTTGAAATCTTCAACTTCTTCATCTTTTTCAAGTACCTGTGAATGTTCCACCAACTCTCTGCCTTTTGCAATCTCATCAAAAAGTCATCCTCAAAACCATGGTTAGTGGATAACAAGTGCTCATGCATGGTACAAACAATAGAATCGATAGTGTCAATCATCATGCATTTTTCAGATTTAGAACTAGGATATTTCATAGTTGCATTCAAATCAAATTCTAGAACTTCCTCTCCTATTTTCAAAGTAATCTTAGCACTCTTAACATCAATTAGAGCACCCGAAGTAGCAAGGAAAGGTCGTCCTAAAATTATAGGAATATGAATATCCTCATCCATCTCTAGCACTACAAAGTCCACAGGTATTACAAATTTTCCAACCCTCAGGGGAACATCTTCCACCTTACCCTTAGGGAATTTGATCGAACGATCGGCTAGTTGAAAGGTAATATTGGTGGGAAGGAGTTCTCCTATCTCTAATCTCTGGTAAACCGAGTATGGCACATGGGATGGAGAAGTTTCCAGGGTCCCCTAGTTTGGAGGCATCTTATTCATGATTATAGCGCTACAACTTTGGGTTAGGTTCACAGTTTCTACCTCGTCACAATTTCTCCTACCTCTTAGAATATCTTTCAAAAACCTAGCATAGTTAGGCATTTGTTTAATAGCATCAGTGAAAGGTATAGGCAAGTGGACCTATTTTTTTCTAAAAACTTCCCAAATTGAACATCTAACTTATGTCTCACAAACTTATGGGGGTAAGGGAGTTTTCGCAAATTTGTAGGTTCTTTACCCTTCTCTCCCTCCTTGTCATTTGGAATCATCCCTATTTTCACATTCATCATCAACAGTTGGTTCAATCATGCTAGGATGCTCGTGGTTTTTCTCTTTTTCACTATCTTTCAAAACTTTGCCACTGATAAGCCTTCTTATCATAGGTTGATAGAGGCGTTTTAGGGTGTGTTTTGATGCTTTCCATGAGTCTTTATGAGCTTTTGTGAGTTTTGACTCATCGTCCCATTTATGTGTAAAAGAGGGAAATTATGAGTTTTAGTGGGTGTGTGAACTTGGGGATGAAGATGGAGAATGATGTGAGCGAGTAGGACCTTGGATGATGGGCTTTAGCATTATTGTAGAAGCTTGGCAAAATAAGGAAGCAAGGTTCAAGGCTTATGGAAGAAGAAGGAAGCAAAGAAGAAGAAAAAGAAGCAAGCAAGCTAGGAGGGCTGCCAGGGCCGCTGGCAGCTGGCCAGGGCCGCTGGCAGCGGTGGAGCCAGAGGAAAGAAGAGGCTAGCTACTGCCATAGCCGCTGCCAGCTGCTCCATAGCCGCTGCCAGCGGGTATTCCAGAAAATCGGGTGTTTTCGACCTTTTTCAGCAGTTTGGCTTGGTTTTGGCTCGTGTTTTGGATATTATTTTATTATTATTATTGTTTTTTATTAAAAATATAGAAACATATAAATAGCTTAGTTTTAATTAAGTTTTAGAGAAGTTGGGAGATTTGAAAGCTCTCTAGGGTTTCTTTTACAATTTTCAGAAATCTTTGATTGAGAATTAGAATCCATGGAAGCTTAATCTTCCGGATTCTTGGTTAAAGATTGAAGCTTTTGGCTACGAATTGTGAGATCTCTCTTCTCTTAATATCTATTGAATATATATTGTTCCTTGAATTAATTTCATGATTTGCTTTAATCAATTGCTAGGTTAGAATTGTTAGATTCGCTTGCATCTAATTGAATCTTTCCAAAGTAGCAACTTTAGATTATGAATGCATGCTTTTGGTTTATAATTTGAAGAAGGAATATTATTATTGAAGAAATTAGACCGCTTGTGTTAATTTGTTCAATCCTTGTTGATTTCTCCGTTTATTTCTTCTTGTGGATAATTTAGAGCGCTTGTCTTAAATTATACATTAGAAAGGGTTAGAAAGGAGCGCTTTGCTATTTCTAACTAGCTTATGAGAATATAGAATCTAGAATTCTACAACAAGGTGTTCAATAGTGTTTGATGAAGAGATTTCCATGATCAATTTGTATGTTCATTAGTGGATTTCGCATAACCAAGACCGTTCTTCTCATTGATATCATCTTCATTACGTTCATTGTTCTTACTTAGTTCATTTGTCATCATTGCTCGTGAAAACCCCCCTTGTTACTTAGGTTACTGCATTCCTAGGATAATTCCGCTTAGGTTTCCAATTATTAGTCCCTTTTCCCTGTGGATTCGAACTCGACTTCCCTAACTACGTTTATTTGCAGTTAGCTTAGTTGTGATATTTTTGGTTGCATACGACTGAGGCACACCAGCCACTCCTAGTAGTAATAGCATTCACAGAAATTCTTAGGGTCAATACCTTGGGGCGGGAGTTTGGAAGTCCCAACTCCATCTTTTTATAGCACGTAGCCAACTGGAAATCTGGGTTTTCTAGCATTTATTATTGTGTCATCACTTCATTAAATTTCTTATCACTTGTGGCCATGAAAGTGTTAAACATCTTGGACTGAGCTTCCATCATCTCCTCCAAGCTAGATCTTTGTGGTGGTCCTTGAGCATAGTAATTATTCATGTGGAGCTCTAGGACCACGCACATTAGATTGTTGGGGAATTTGTTTTGGAAACCTCCATTTGCATTGTTATTCCAGTTTCCCCGGTTATTAGCATTCATCCCTTGATTATATTGCCCTTAGTTATTGTGATTGCCTTGGTTTTTGTTGGTATTGATTTTGATTACCAAAACCACCATGTTGATTATAGGGCCCTTGGGGGTTTTGGTCCCTTTGGTTCCTATTTCCCCACTGGTTTTGTTGCTGGTAATCGAAATCATTACCCCTTTGATTAAAATTGTTTCCCTCGTTGATTCGGTTGGTAAATATCTGTTATTGTCATTCCTAGGTCTATTATCATAAGACAAGGCATTGACATGTTCATTTTCACCTCCATTACCATCATTACCATTAGGTTGGAATTGGGAATCAAAATTACAGGCAGAAATATCATGGTCATAAGACCCACAATTTTCACAAAATTATACATCCAACAGGCATATTATTTAAGAGCAGAATTAGAATTCATACCTCTCCCCTTAGATTGGGAGGAAGATCTTGGTGCGGTGCGGTTTCGAGCTTAGCCTGATTGATGACATCTTCCTTCCCAAGGTTTGCAATCTGTGATGTCAAATTACTGATGGCGTTCAGGTGATCTACAGAATAGACCCCTCCTCCACTCTTGCTCGTAGTGTCCCGCTCGCCGTCTTGCCAAATCCATGTGATGACGTACCACATCCTCTATAATCTCAATCACTTGATCTTCTGTTTGTTCATAATCGGCCACCTGCTCCTGCATCCAAACTTGTCTTCCCTTGGGACTCAATCCTCCATAGAAAATTTGCAGCACTTGATAAGTTGGAATTCCATGGTGAGGGCACTCTCGTTGGTACTCCTTGTACTTCTCCCATGCATCGTATATCGTTTCTCCACCTCTCTGGCGAAAACCTTGAATCAAGGCTCTAGCATCTGTTGTCTTCTTTTGTGAGAACCAATCCCATGCTGACACGTGGCATCCCCAATGATTGGGTAAAATGACGGCTTTTCTAGCCCAATTCCCGAAGAAGCCCCTCCATTCCTAAGTTTCCGTTACCTAGGATGGTGGCACACATTTCAAGACCCTATAAATAGAGAGATGTTCCCATCATGGGACACATTCAGAAATATACGCAAAAAACAGAGCAATCATTAATTGCAGATATTCTCTCTCGAATCCGAGAAAAATACTTCACTTTCCGCACTTTTACAGACTCCACACACGTTCTAACTTGATCGTTGGAGCGGAACTCCACCCACCCGAAGTCTCCGCTATTTTGCAGGTACAGGAGTCCAGAGACCAGTCTTGAATTGTAACTCTCCTGCAGAACATCAAAAAACCTCGAAACACTAATAAGTTCAAATAATTTCAAATCAATACTAATAAGTTCTTGATAAGTTCTAATAAGTATTGCATTCTCAAAAAAAAAAAAAAAAAATCAATAAGTATATTAATAAGTTCGGATCAATATTAATAAGTTAAGATAATAAGCAAAATTAAGTTAAATAGAATGGACCCATAAAGCAAGTCATAATTTATATTTTACTAGTACTTCGTATAATTTACATGTCATAATGTGAGTATCAACTACAATGGGAGTACTATTTTTGAGGCGGGTGCATATTTACAAGTTCTATTTACAATGGGAGAAGGAGGGATATAAGGATAATTCCAACCTGACCACAAGGGTTAAAAAGGCGGAGTTGTAACCACTATTTGAAACCATTCCAAAATTTTAAGATTCTAAAAGCTAAACTTTGAACATGTAGGTAATTAAACGTATAGTGTAAGAGAATGACAAAAGCCTAAAATTAAACAAGAAAAAAGGAAATGAGTGTAGAAGCAAGTATGTATTACACCATTCCTGACTAAGCTAACAATTAGGTACTCACATTTAAGGGTTTTCACCCTTTGAGTACTCACTTTTCTTCACCCTTTAGGTACTCATGCTCAAATTTAGGTTAGTAATCATACCCTTCACCATATCACAGTTAATCCTAATATAATTAACTTGTTTTTAAAAAAAAATCAATTTTATGTATAAACATAAGTTTTATTTTATCCGGCATTGTTTTATATAGTGTCATTATTGTGTGGCTTGCTTTTAGAATGACCAATTATAAATATAATGTACTCTACTTCATATATGTATTCATACAATAATTTTAAAGAGCAAATTTTGTAAAATAATTATTTTAGTATATATTTATGATTTTATTTTTGGATTTAATTCTTGATCAAAGTCTTCTATGAGGATTAATAAAATAATCATGTAATATTATTTCCTTGCATTTTTTCAATTTTTGGGACGAATAAGTCTCGTGTACAACAGGTGTACATTAATTTTATTGTAAAACGATCAATTTGAGCGTAACTTTAACTATTTTTATGGTAACTTTAACCACTTAAAGGGTAACTTTTAATTTATCGTTGCTTTGAATTTTGTTTTAATGTGTAATTTCTTATAGATACGTGGTCACATATTATAAAAACTAACATGATTAATCTAATATATTAAGAGTTTATATGTAAGATAAAATTTATTAATAGAAAAATTATAACTTTTGCAGTATAAAGGATAACTTTAAGTACTTTTAACATAACTTTAATCCGTTTTACAATACATTAACGTACACCCGCCTTTTTGGAGAATATGTGTTTTAGGACAGCGTACGTCTTTTAAGTGTTTCATCTATTGTTTTAAATTTGAATCAAAAATCTGATCTTGATCAAAACCTTTTAATTGTTTCATTTTATTTTGTACGAGTTAATATTGAATTTATCTTTTGTTCCTTTTCTTGTTTCTTGATATTTATAAACAAAAATTGTTTTTTTTATAAGAAAAAATTAAATATTATGTTAATGGCCTGGTGAGTTAAATCATACCTGTAGTTAACTTACATGATTTATGGGGGAGAGTACCCAAAAGGTGAAGAGAAAAAAAAGTACTCAAAAGGTGAAAATCCTCAAATTTTGATACCTAATTATTAGCTTAACTCCGCTATTACTCCGTATTTTACTAAAGAGATCAAAATTGAAATAAAACTTTGAACAAGTAGGGTAGCAAATGTGTGGTGGAGGATTAACCAAAGCCCAAATGTGTTGATTCAAAAGTTTATTGTGTTTTATCTATTAATTTATGGTTGTTGATGTAATATGTAGTTATTAACGAAGTGAAATGAATGGTTGGGCTTTTATTATTAAATTAATCTTAAATTTTATTATTTCAATAGCAATAATAATGTTTCCTTTTAATTTATTACAAGTATATGAATTTTATCCTTTAATTACAAATAGTATTAATCTAGTTATATTTCCTGAGGTTTTTTTTAATCTAATATCTCAAATTTTTTGATGTGCTAACATCGGTATAATTCTACAAGATAATTTTGAGTACTCTTTCGAAGACCAAGTCTTATACACTTACTATTGAATGTGAGCAACTATAAGACTTGGTCACTTACTATTGAATGAGATTATGTGAGCAAATCTTTCTTTTCGAAGACCAAGTCTTATACACTTACTATTGAATGAGATTATGTGAATGTAATCGACATGGATCAATGATTGAATCAGTATGTTGTTCGTCTTATTCCAAACAGTTTACAACCATAAATTGAAAGTAATAGTTAAACCAAAAGAGAGAGAATATAAGAGATGTCAAACTAATTAGATTCAGTACGTACACAAATTGTTATTGTTATACTCCCTCCGTCGCTATACAATTTTTAGGGAATTTGGTCCAAAAAAATGGATAGTACATATGTATTACGAAGAGCATCATTTATGCAGGAGATAATAATAATAACAATAAAAAGCAGTTACAACTACTACAATTAAAATAATAGTTATTCTTATTGTTATTAACAATAATGAAGCGTTTGCAAATTGATTTGAATATTTTTTTTTAAACCCAAACAAAAGTGCAAAAAAATAGATTATTAGTTGTTAAATAGATACTAGTTCTCTTACTGTAATAAATACGAAGTAGTTACAAGTACAATCAAGCAGAAATATCATAACGATAGAAGAAAAATTATAGTTTCTCTTCCTTGCAATCCTTAAGCTCATAATCACAATACTTTGTCAAACGAGATACAGTAGAGAAGCAAGGTTCCCCATACTCTTTAACCTCCTACAACAATAGACAGAATCTTTAGAAGTCTTCATTTTTCTACAAAATTAAAGTGAATTATAAAATCATAATGAGCATATATATGGCAAAGCTAACAAACCTTCATATAAGTCTTGAAGAGATCCTCACACCTCTTACGACCTTTATTTCCAGAATAAGACTGGGCTACTAACCAGTGCGTAACTGCTGCAGTCCCAAGCTCTTTGTTCAGAAAAGCAAGTTCTTCTTGAATTGACATGCCACTCTCTTGCTTTCCCAGGGAGGCTAAAAGCTCTTCAACACTTGATAAACCCCGTAAAACGGCAACTTGCTTAAGCATGTCATGATGATCTGGAAGAAATAACATAACATTCACATTATTATTATTTATAACTTTGCACATTTATATCATTTTTGCGATAAAAATATGGCTTTAAACAGAGAAGAATTGAGGGAGAGAATTTATGCTGACGCCTTCTACATTCTTTATATTGATTCATCATTTCTGGCCGACCCCAAATTATTTTGGGATCAAGGCTTTGTTGTTGTAGTTGTAGTATTTATATTATTTCTTTGAAGTTCGCAACAAGAGCAAGTGTGCTCATCTCCTTCCAATAGACTTTCATCATCATTCAAGGAAGAAGATTGCTCCCCAAGCATGTTTGTTAGTCTAACAGTAATTAGTGTATATCATGTCCTGGCCTCTTTCTTGCAATAATGCTTGTAATGCTTGTATTTAAGATGTGGTTTCGAGTTAGGCCTTGTTTTAGTTCAGTCAAATTATGTCCTAACGATACTTGAGCTTCCAAGAATGATCATAAAATAATAAGAGCACCCATATATATAACTGAGCCCCATGATTTATAAAATATGATACATAAAAGAGAAACAATGGAAAAAATTTCGACTTACAGTAGCCTGGTCCTCCAAGCTTCAATGCTGTTTCAAGGCCAAGTAAAATAACGTGAGAAAGGACTTTCATTGAAAGGAAGAGTATGAAGATTGAGCAATACATGATATAGGGTAAAACAAGAGTACAATACATGATTGAGCGAAAAGAAAGTTGGGACAATATTCTGAAAATTTGTGACATAATTGAGCAATAAAAACAAGGAAAAATGGAAAACAATAATCCCACCTTTGGGTGGTCTTCTCAAAATAGTCCCACATTTACTTAATTTCAAAATAATCCTACCTTTAACTTCAATCTTAATAAAACAAGCCTTTTACCTGTTGCTAAGCTATGGTAACCGATATATCAAGTTAATTGTAGCACTTGTCAAGTTTTCATTGGTTTAGATATTCATTTTTCTTAAAAAGCTTAAAACTATAAAATATAATCAATACCTTTGCAGCTCACATCTTCTGTAATTGTACAGCACACCACCCTCATCCAAAAATTCAACCCCTGCCACCACAACTTCCTACCCCAACATCACAACATCTTTGTATGATTGTACCTAACCAATGCAACTTCTAATAGATCTATGTTTCTCGCCCTAGCACCATTCAATCATATCAGCTAAGAATGATTAACGTGTTTAACTACTAAAATTAAGGTTGCAAATCAGGACAAAAAAAGATGCTCCTAGTCTTATCCTGAAAACATGGTACAAGATTTCCAATGGTTAATAATTTGGAATCAATTATAAATCATTCCATAAAACAACTTAATTCTACTAATAAGTTGAACTTGTGTAGTTAAAGTTGAACTTGTGTAGTTAAAAACTTAAAATTGTAAATAAATCACTATAAAGTTCTGTTTATTTAATTAAACCAGAAAAAAATTGATATTTTTAAGGGGAGTTAACCTTTGAAACTCCTGTCATTGAAATCCACCCAAAAACTGATCCATATCAAGGGGCGCACTGAAGTAGCCAGAACAAGATAATATACTTTAGTGTAATCCTCTACTTTCTCCTTACTTCTGCCGTTTCTATTCACCACAATCACACACCATCTTTACACATTTTCTGCCCAAAAAAACCAGTCCATAACAGAATACCACCCAAAGGTGGGATTATTGTTTTCCATTTTTCCTAAAAACAATCATATAAGCCTCATTTCCTCAACCAAAATCACAGATTGACATGCAATTCTACATAAAAGTGCTATCAAATTGAAGCAACGTCAGTTTGAATTCTTTCACAATTTGACTCATATAAAAGTTACTTTCTGTGTGATCCCTAATAACAATTAAAAAAAAAAAAAGGGTCAGGCCACTTCAACTCAATTCAGTGAAGATAATGAAACTTAACAAAGAAAAGAGGGTGTACATTGCAGAAGTTAATCAGATCACAAACTAAGGCTTTCATACTTGTACAGGATACAAACTGTTTATCATATGTTAGTTATGGAATAAGGATAAAATGTAGCATTGAATAAACATAAATTAGAACAATCTTTGTTCGCCCGCATAACGGAATTTGGGTGAGGAATTACATAGCTGAATAGGCTGTTCTTTGTTTTATTATATAAGGCCCCAATCTTATGAATTTGGATGAGGAGACTTGAAAATTGGAAAGGATCGGATAGAGGAAGGTGAAAGGTAAAGGACAACCAAAGCAAACTTTAATGAAGGTGATTGAAATCGATATGTGACTATTGGGAAACGGCTTATGGAGTCCCCGAGTTCATCAGAGACACTGAAAACAAAAGGCTGGTGCGCCTTAAATATTGGGAAACGGCTTATGGAGTCCCCAAATTACCAGCTTTTGTACCTTTGCCTTCCAAGTAGTAAAGGTGCAAACAAAAAGTTCAGAGAGTTGAAGATTCTGTAAGTGGTCATAGAGCGAACTACATGAAAATGCAACTCAGAATCTAGATGACCAGACAATATTAAACCCCGGACGACCCTTGCAACCGGGCCTTTTGTACTTTCGGTCCGAAATACCCGACCCGAGTCTTAAACCACCGGGCCCAACCACCCGCCTTTTCAGCCCGAAATCCGCCCGAAACCTAATTTGCTCACCTCTAAGACTAAACGAGACCTCATTCATAATTTCATATCCAGCTAATCTAAACGGAAAATAAAACAAATTGATGATCATACAAAGCAAAACAATTATGAAATTCATAGAGAGAATAAATACAGAAACAATTATGAAACTGTAACCTCGGAATAATCGGGAGCGTGACAACCACCCTCCTACGCTTGATTTGCCGCCGCCGCCGACTCTACTGCCTCCGCCCATCGTCTACGAAAACTAGGCAAGGATGAAGGAGCGTAAAAACTAAAAACTTTAGTTAGGGTTTTCTTCTGGTAAATGGTAATTTTCTGAAGTTGCCTCCTTTGTTCTTGGCTTTATCTACCAAGTAATCCGTGGTAAATTTTGTTACTGTAGTATTTTTAATTGACTAAAGTACCCTTTACTTTACCAAGGTTTAAATAAAAACTAGAATATTATATCATATCTTATTTATATTGAAAATATATCACACATGATATATTTTCGTAATCTATTTATCTTATATGCTCAACACATTGGTGTTAGTATTTTCATAAGTATTTATCTTATATGGTCACAAAGGCCTAACTACTTTTATATCCTCTCATCTCTTGTCACAAACACCTTCCCTCTCCTTAATAATGAAACTTAACTGCACTCAACGACGACATCAACAATCTTTCCACCACTAGGCAAATTATTCACACCGATAGATAGATTTAGCCAAAATTCCTTCTCAACGATTCTTGAGCGTCATATAAATAAATAAGTAAAAATGATGTCATCATACGTATTTATATCTATATCTGTATCTATACTAATATTTAAAAACAAACCCCAACCTATAAATATGCCACATCATACATTTCATTTTTATTATGAATGTCGCATGTCATTATTTAGAAAAATCATAAAAAAAATTTATTTTTATTTTGAAAAATTAGAATTGTATTATATTTTCAATTTGGCATAATAACAATGGACCACGTGTCCCAAACCACCTAATGGGTGAGTTACACTTGTCAAAATTTGAGAGGTCAATGACCCCTGTATTGTTCTTATAAAAACCCCATAAGAGTGCATGTTTGAGGAGGATGGAATACTCACTTAAGAAAGTGACACACACTTTCTCTCTAAAACCCCCCTCCAACTTCTCTCTAGATTAGCCTTTGTTTATCTACTTAATATTGTTATTAATTTCCCTAAACACATACTTACTTAGGCATCGGAGGGGAGATAAGGATTATTCTTCTTTTTTGCAGGTAAACATCAGAAAAAAATTTGGAGAAGGACGTGACTCAGCGTTGCTGGTAGCACTGAAGGGAAGCCTCATTCACCCACACTTCTACAAATATTACTGTTGAGTTAAGATGGCTACAATATCAATTACATCACAAAACTCCTCGACACCATCGTTGTATTCACGCTTTGTTCGGTCATCAACATACATCCAACGACGATTTATATCTGGTAATATAGTATAGACACACCAGATTAACTAAATTAACTATTCAAATTACACTACACATATATACATGCTGCACAAAATATTGATTGAGAGAGAACCTTCAAAACACTTGAATCATTTAGACAAACTATCGTTGATTATCATAGAAGCTGTCAAAGTGGAGCCATAAATTTCAAAAAGCTTAAAAATATTAAGTCCAAAAATACAACATCGTATACCAATTTTTCCTACCAAAAAAGTTTATTTATGGGTTAAATTTTTTCAAAGAATTCGAACATAAGATAAGATAGTTAATCAAACGCACTTGTCATAATTCCAACTACAACTGTATAGGGTAGCTCTAGCTGAGCTGACCCATGCTCCCGGCACCACTTAAGAGGTGCGCGTTCACGCTTGTCCAGCCCAAAACCAGGGATAACCTCACAGGGGCTTAGCTTCATGGCTCCAGCCCAGAGTCAAGGATAATCTCCCAGCCCGCAGCACGAGGAATAGTACAACTATAAATAACAAGCCAAGTACAACGAAAAAGAGGTTAGACAATCACATTTCATCACTTATCCATCAATAACGATTTTTTTTTTTTATTTAAACGGGTATCCGGGTACCCGAGATTAGCAAAGTCTGTCCCATGACCCGGCCCATGAAATTGCTATTTTAGCGGGACGAGTACCCGACCAGAAAAAACAGAAAAATGTGTCAATTTTCCATCGGGTTTTTGGCGGGTCATCGGGTAATCAGCACGGGACAACCGGGTCGGGGTTTTTGAACACCCCTAGTTGTTGTTGGCCCGAAGGTATGGGCCAAATAAACCTAAAAATATAATCCGACAACTAGAGATTAACATTCTTGTTTCTCTTGGGGGCAAAATAGTCATTTCAGGGGGTAATGCTGTCATGTGATGTGTACTAGAGATTGCCAACTGTTTCCACGTATGGTGATTGGTGGACAGACATTGACGGAGTTATTAACGGTTAAAAAATTACAGCATTAAATTACAGAAAATCGATAAAAATAAAACGAAATCTGAGTTTTGTAGAAAAACGAAATCAAAGAGATAAAGAGGAGATAGAGAGGACTCGAACATTTTGCAGGTTGGAGATCAGAGATCGTAAAGTGGAGGAATTTTGGCACCTCATATCTACTGGTAATCTAAAAAAGGTAACTTTAAATTTGAATTGGGTTTGAAGTGTCTGTTCGGAACATGGTTTAATTTGTAGAAATGTCGGATAATTTGCAAATAATGAGGTGAATTACTGAATTACGAAAGTGTTGTTGTAAATTTGATGAACTGGTTTTAATTTCCGTGTTTGAAGTGCATGAATTGAAATTGGTTGAATTATTTCTGGTAGAGGTGTGTGTTCATAGATGTGCATGAATAGATGAGGTGTGTGTTCATAGATGCGCATGAATAGATGAATTAATACATCACAACAGGATTGTTTAAACGTCTGAAGGAAATTGTAAGCGTAGACGTACATGTTGTGATAATGTGATGTACCAGAGAATGTGGTATGTACTTTACAGTTTGCTGAATACTGAGTTTGTTCTGTAGATGTTAATTGCTGGTTGGTGAGTAATGTGAATTAATACATGAGCAATGTAGGTTAGTGAAGAAGATGATGGATTTGTGTTGAGTAATAAGGTATAACCATATAATATATTCTGTTTTGCTACACTAATATGAATCCGTGAAATGAAATTTTGGACTAAATTGATTGTAGGTAGTAGGCACACCGAGGTAGAAAACAATAGAGTTGTACCCTGTAATTTTTAAGGTAGCTAGGTTACGATTTTGGTTTGTTAGTAGTAATAAATTAAAACAGTTGGTAATGTAGCTGTTGTGGTAAGATGATAGGTTAACTTATGGAGGACTTGTGAAAGCGAGAGGAGAGGTGATGCTACAACTTGCTAAGAGCAGAAGGAGGGTAAGACTATTTACTGTATGTTTTTGTTTGATGATATGTGCTAACTAAGTGTGTTTAGTAACGTGGGTGTCATTGTTTAGCAGCCTCCTAACATGAGTTGTCGGATTGAGTCATCTGGGTGTATTTGCCAAAAATTTGATGATAGGAGAAGATGATGGGTTTGTGAGATGGGTTATACCACAATATTTAGAGGAATCAAGGGCTCGGGTTATACCACTCAAATTCATCACAAATCACGATTAACATCCAACAATCAAAGTAAATTAAGGGGATAAATTAGGGGAAGTCATCTAAGGCACCCAACTACTCTCTCAAACTAGAGGGATTACTTGAATCATGAATACAACCTACTCTCGTGGTTACAAAGCATAAAGCAAGTGTTAAAGCATAATCACGATGACATAAACATTCCCTTGACCGAAAATTCCTATTCTCATGGCATTTTAAGTCAATTAAGCATAAGGGAGCTAACTCAAGTTCATCTCTCGATCCTTCGTTGAGAAAGCTTGGATAAATATATATATAGTTCTAGCAATGGCCATATACAAGAACTGAGCAATTAAACCACTTAAGCTCAACTAATTAACACCCAATAATTACTCAATTATTACATGCAACAAGTAATTAGTGACTACATTGAGGGTTTTACCCAAACCCTAGAAATTAGACTACTCACAATCCATGGAGATTAAAGCAATTAAAGATTTCAAGCAATTCATGAACAAGTTCAAACTAAGGATTAAGCTAATTAACAATCTAAGCATGCAGGAATTAAGCAAGTAATTAACAACAAAGTAGAGAGTAATGGAAGAGAAGAGTAAGAAATAGTTACTATGAAGCTTCAAAGTGAGCAACAATGTTGGAACTTGTCTTCTACAATGATTGAAGTTGAATATTTCCAAGCTAATAATTAGAATCTAACTAATGATTTGAGAATTTAATGTTCTAGGATTGCAATACTAAGAGAAAGCTCTAAAAACCTTTCTTCCCTACAAATGAGCTCAAAGGGGGTATTTATAAGACCTCCAAATAAAAAGGACGGAGAAAACAAGAATCGGGCTCGACTGCAGGTCTGCACGGACGTGCTAGGTATGGCACGGACGTGCAGACCAAGCTGCACGGACTTGCCACGGGCCGTGCAGAGGAAGGCAAAAGCTTCTATTTGGGCTTGAAATCCTGCACGGACATGCAATTTACGGCACGGACATGTAACCTCTTCTGCACGGTCGTGCCAACTTAAGCACGGCCGTGCATGCCTTGGAAGAAGGTTCTGACTTTCTAGAGCACTCCTGCACGGACGTGCAAGATCTGGCACGGGCGTGCAACCTCTTCTGCACGGTCGTGCCATCATAAGCACAGCCGTGCAGGCCTTGGCAGAAGGTTCTGATTTTCTGGAGCACTACTGCACGAACGTGCAAGGTCTGGCACGACCATGCAGGGTCTTCTAAGCCCTTTTCTTCATCTTTTCTTCTATATTGCTCCTTTACTTGGCTTCTTTCTACCATCTTCTTTCTTCTAACCTCGGTTTAGTATCCATGGGCTTCATTTGGTCGTCTTTGGACCTAGAATCTCAACAAAAAACCCTAACAACCCGTGAAGCATAAGATACACAAAAATTGCATAATAATAGAGTAAAAGTGAACCAAAACATCTATCAAGTAAACTAGGTTCAAAAACACCCAAAATCATGTCAAATAGCAAGTTATCACAAGTACATTGTTAACAGATGGCGTAAAGATATACTACGAAAGCACACAAGGGTGAAGGTGTCCTACCATGATCCAAGTAAGTCAATTGAAGTTATCCGCTACAATAGGCTTATGATCGCATTAAGGGATATTTGATGAGGCGGCTAGGGTTAATGATGAGATGGTGGAGATGGTGTTAACATCGCTTACTAGATTAAAGTCCGAATTTACTAAGCGTATGAAGAGGAAGCTAGACAAAACCGTAGCTATGAGTTACCCCGGAGAAGGTGCTGCTACGGTTATACCAAGTTCAGAAGATAGGGCGATTACATCATCAGTTCAGAAGCCACCTCCTCAAGCTGATCAAGCCACCATACGGTGCACTTTGTGACAATGGCATAGTAATGAAATACCCCATTATTCCTAAGAAGAGAGGTCGAGGCAGGCCCTAAGCTGGACGATATGAAACTCTAGCTGAAATTGGTTACAAAATACCTCCAAATTAAAAAAGAAGGTAAATCTATCAATAAATATACTAATGTACAACAGTCGTTTAATTATATTTCCTAAATGGTAAAAAAATTTATATGTGTCAAAGGCTAAGATAGTCACAGCAAATTCGAAAGTCCAAGCAGATGACACTCCAACAAATGCCATAGGAAAAATTCATGTATGTCATTTAGTTTTTTATAATTTGATTAAGGTAGTATTGTTGTTTTGGTTAGATATATTATGAATATGGTCATTGATGTGTTAACTGTTGGGTTTCGTAGCCGACTCTACACGGAATAAAAAACCCGCCCAAGACCCGCCCACTAATTAGGCAACTAAGCATGCAATCACATATTAAATACCAATTAAGGAGAGAAGGAGAAGATTATTACCCTTGGTGCGTGCTTCGCTCTTAAACTGAGCTCTTACTTGAACCCCGCAAATGCGAAGGTCTCCGACGGCTGGTACCCACGAACCCGACCCGAGCGGTCCAAGTCTCGAAGGTTGGTCGAGACCCGACCAATAAAAAACTAGAGTTTTGCGAACTTAAGGTATTCTCACTTTTCTAAGGAGATTCCTTTCTAGTTCAACTCAAGTGATTTTTCCCAAACCCAAAACTTGGGTATTTATAGGGAAAGGAGACTTGATTCTCCCATCTTCTTTCAATGTGGGAGAATTTCATTTTGTGCAAATCAATCAAGAAGCAACAAGTGGCATGAGGAGGAAGAGAGAAAGTGAGGACCACCCAAGGGGGGGACCATCTCTCTTCTCCCTTCTAACCAACAAACCAAAGGGGGGAGGGGACCATTGCATTTCCCCTCCTTAGCTATGGGCGTGCCACCTAGCCAAGGGGCCAGCCACCCCTCGCACAAGCACACCCCCACAGCCAGCCCACACATCCATCGCAAGGATGTTGTGCGTGGTGCTGCTGGGCGCTGGTGCTATGCGTGGCCTAGCACGCATAGCGTGCTGCAGCTTGGTGCATGCTATCGCATAGCACCACGCATAGCCCAGCCAAGGCATACGTGCTGCTAGCGTGCCATGCATGCCTAGCGCTATAACTAGCCAGTGCGTGTTGGCTGGGCGTGCCATCGCTAAGCATGGCACACACTCATAGCCCAGCAAGGCGCTACTTGGTGCGTGGTGCCTTGATGCCTAGCACACGCACACGCATAGCCTAGGCTTGCGATGGTGCGTGTTGCGATGCGTAGCACACGCACACACGCATAGCCTAGGTCTGCGATGGTACGTGCTGCGATGCGTAGGCTGCGAAGCTTGGCTGCCAGCACGCCGGCAAGCACGCATGGCTGCGATGCTTGAGAGGGGTGTTGGGCCTTGCTAAGCGCCAGCGCCCAGCAAGCCAGCAAAGCCTAGCTTGGGTTTCGTAGAGTCCGACCCTACACGGAATAGAAAACCCGCCCAAGACCCGCCCACTAATTAAAGCAACTAAGCATGCAATCACATAATTAAACATTAATTAACAAGAATAAGTATGAGATAATTACCCTTGACGCGTGCTTTGCTCGCAAACCCGAGCTCTTACTTGAACCCCGCAAGCGCGAAGGTCTCCTACGGCTCGTACCCACAAACCCGACCCGAACGGCCCAAGTCTCGAAGGTTAGTCGAGACCCGACCAAATATAAAATAGAGTATTACGAACTTAAGGTTTTCTCACTAATTATGAGATGCCTATTTAGTTCCACTCAAGTGATTTCCCAAATACCAAAACTTTGGTATTTATAAGGAAATCATCCTTGAACTTCCCATTCATGATCAATGTGGGAGAGTTTCAATATGTGCAAATCAATCATGAAGCAACAAGTGGCATGAGGTGAAAGGAGGAAAATGAGGACCACCCCAAGGGGGGGACCAACTCACTTTTCCCTCCTAACCAACCAACCAAAGGGGGGGACCATTTGCAAATGGCCCCCATGTCCCAACCACCATGACCGGTCCTCATGGGCATGGTGAGCTGGCTGGGACAGCTGGCAGCCTGCCAGCCATGAAGGCCTAGGCAACCTTGCTGGCTCCTAGCACCATGGTTGTGCTAGCATGCCAGCCAGCACATGCCTGTGCGCAGCCCAAGCCACGCACACCATGCGTGCTGGTGCTGCCGCACAGCCTGTGCTGGGCGCTGGTGCTATGCGTGGCCTAGCACACATAGCGCACCCAAGGTATGCGTGCTGCTAGCAAGCCACGCATGCCTTGGTGCATCGCTTGGCAATGCACACGCACGCAGCCCACCCAGGCGCTGCTTGGTGCGTGGTGCCTTGACGCCCAGCACGCACGCACACGCAGGCCAGCTACGCGCTGCTTGGTGCGTGGTGCCTTGATGCCCAACACGCACGCACACGCAGGCCAGCTAGGCGCTGCTTGGTGCGTGGTGCCATGATGCCCAGCACGCACGCACACGCAGGCCAGCTAGGCGCTGCTTGGTGCGTGGTGCCATGATGCCCAGCACGCACGCACACGCAGGCCAGCTAGGTGCTGCTTGGTGCGTGGTGCCATGATGCCGGGCTGCCAGCACGCCAAGCAAGCACGCATGGCTGCGATGCTTGCGAGGGGTGCTGGGCTCTACTGTGCGCAAGCGCCCAGTCAGCCAGCAAGGCCTAGCCTTGCGATGGCTGCTGGTAGGCTGTGCGCTAGCGCCTAGCATGCTAGCAAGGGCCTAGCCTTGCGATGCATGCTAGGCTTGCGATGGGCATTTCGGCTCAAGTTAGCCTAGCCTTCGCATGGCTAAGCCAAATGCGGGGCTACGGACTAACTTAGACTTGTATTGATTGATTTCACGTCTTGTCGAATTCTTAATTCGTCTAGACTTGCGACGCTCGGTCTCGACGCCCTAGGCTCGATATCCGACATCTTTGTTCGTAATACTCTGACGACTCATCAAATCCTTCGGATTGATTCGTCGTATCGGATCGGTGGTTCGATTGGGTTCGACCCGAAGGGTTCAGTCAAGATTAAGGTGTGATATAAATATCATTGATCGGAAGTGGCCTCCACCTAGGCATTTCGATCACTTGACCTTACTGAAGAATTAGCTCTCTGATAATTCTGAACCTTCTGTCGAAATAATACACTTGTTGGAAGGACACCATTCCTTTCAAATGGTGTGAGGGAGAAACTCCGGGAGTCTCCCTTTTCGGAGAGTTGGGTGCTCTTTCGGCTTCCCTTTCGGGATATAAGGAGGCTCCCGAGGAAGACGCAGCAGCTTCCGGCGATGAGGGTGTCGGATGATGCCCCTTCACCGTGATCAGATCCCTTCCTCTCCCGAAGGGAGTAGGATTGGGGTTGCCTCTCCTCTTGGCACTCTTGGTGCTCTTGCCACTCTTAGTCATGGTGGATGCTTAGAGTGGTTAATTGACGCGAATTTTTGTGAAGTTCCCCACAGACGGCGCCAAATTGTTTCGGATGAAAACAACAGAACCTCTGAAGGTTCCTTTTCGATGGGGGAGCTTGATCTCGGTCCGAGGAATGTCAGAGCCGAGGGTTTCCTGCACAGCAAAGACACGTAAACTAGCCTCAGGGGTGTAGCTGAGGAAGGCCCCTCCGATGCTAAAGTCAGTGTTTTTGGAGAGTAAATGTTGTGCAAGATATTTAGTGCTTGAGGCTTTTTTATGCATATCCTCTAGAGAAGACCAAATTAATGGTTTTTATACCTTTACTTATTTGGATGTGATTTGGGCCCTGAAAGTCAAACGGGCTGACCATGTTGACTCGGCTTGGACTAACCTTAGCATGCTTTGAGGAGGATTGGACCTTTGCATTGGGCTTGGATTGAGTTATTTGGACTTGGCCCAATTTAGATGGCGAAATTGGACCCAAATAAATAATATAAGACAGTATATACACTGTATGTAGCTAAGTCAAAGGGTTACCTGGCCTTATTATGATAATAAGTTGTTAAATTTTTATAAAAAAATTATTAAACCCCTATACATATTAAGAAATCAAAAAACCTGTTCAAACTTCATACCATATACTAAATTATGTGATTTTATGGTAAATGGTTAAAGAGTTCCGCATAATCTAAAATGAAATTGCTACAAGGGTAATATAGTCTTACAAATCAAGCAAATAAACTTGCAAACCCTTGAATAATCCCAATCCCTTGATGAATCCCAAATGAATGCAGTGGTAAATGTCTTCTGACATTCGGCTATGGCAGAGTAAAAGATATGGTGGGTGATAACTTGGGCAAATTTGCAAAAGTCATATTACCACTGTTACTCTGCCATCAATTTAATAACTTGGGCAAATAAGCAAATATGAATTTGCTCATCAATTTAATACTACGTAATTTAGAGTTAAGTAAAGCTAGTCTATTTATTATGCACATGCATCATACATATACTTTTATGGTCACATAACATAATAAAAAATGTAACGCAAGACTAGAAGTTCTATCTGAGATAATGATGTGAAGTATTTTTATCAAAGTTATATATACAAGTATATAACGGCATAACTAGCCATCTAATGTATTCATTTAGATTTTATCAAAGGGATAATCTTGATTTCCCTCAAAAAAATATATGATAATCTTACGTATATTTAACATAATTATCTTAAAGTATTATGCAGTATGTGATACACCACAAGGAGATAGCAAAATAACAAGTCAAACACTTCGCGTCAATTTCGGTTCGGGTCAGTTATCGGGTCAATTCCATTTTTAAGTCGGTATGAGTCGAGTCGGGTCAATTTCGGGTTTCGAGTATTCTAGGTTCAATGTTTTTGGGTCAATTTAGGGTCATAGGTCGGGTTATTCGGGTCGGATCATCGGATCTGGGTCAGAATTGCCAGGTCTACTTAGAAGTGTGATAAAAGTGATTAAAACTATTATAAATGAAGACGCTTACATATAATTATATTCGCCAAAAATAAATTATATAAGACAATATAGACATTATATGTAGCCGAGTCAAAGGGTTACCTCATATGATAATAAAATTTTTATGATAAATTATCAAACCCCATACCATATAGTAAATTGTGTGATTTTATGGTAAATGGTTAAAGAGTTTCACTTAACCTAAAATGAAATTGCTATAAGGGCAATACGATCTTACAAATCAAGCAAATAAATTTGCAAACCCTTGAAGAATCCCAAGATTCCCAACCCCTTGAATAATCCAAAATGAAAGCAATGGTAAATACTCCTGACATTCGGTTATGACAGAGTAAAAGATATGGTGGGTGATTATGCACATGCATCATGTATATACTTTTATTATGACATAACATAACCAAAAATGTAACTTAACACAAGAAGTTGTATCTGAGATTTCTCCAACCACCCAATGAATGCACTAGCAAAATACCTGATATTCGGTTATTGCAGACTTTGTGTCATACTGCTTCTATGAGTTATTGTGCACATTCATTTTTTCAAACTCCATCACAACACTAATAAGTATTTTTTGATACAATATGTGAAAAACCAAATATATAAAGATATAAGTATGACTAATAAGATAACTATTGTATTCAATTAGCCTTAATCAAGTATTTAAGCTTTCATTACTCCACCATAGTATTAATCATTTACTAATCATCATTCGCAAATAATAAGCGACATACCATAATGTAGATAGTAATAAAGAAAATGATGTAAATGACATGAGTTGTGAGAGGACTAATATAAAGATATATGTGAATAAAGATATAACTCTAGTACGTAGTATTAAAAATCGTACTCAATTGTGTAATCTTTCACAACTACAGTATAATATTAATCAATTAATAATTATTTACAAATAATAAGTAACACAATACAAATATCCGCTTTTTTGGTAGATATTAACAAGACGTAAACGACATGAGCTATAAGGGGCCAAAGTTAAAACTTATCGTGTATCGCGAGAGGTTAATTTTATGACATAAAATTGGTTTATATGTAATTTAACTACGTGTATTATCTGTTTAAGAAATTAATTCCTTCTACAACCATTTAATATTACATGCATAATCTTATCATTATACCTTGTTACATTGCTTAAGTTAGCCTATTGACCTCCTACTCTTTACTTCTTTATCATCACTATAAGTTGAGGTTGGGCATATTATCAGATAATTTTATGACCAACTACTTTCACCTTTATCACTAAATGAAAAGTCTGACATCACTATAACTATTAGTAAACTTGAGGTTTTAAGCTTGATGATGATGATCACACCGAAATAAGTGGAGTGAAGGTGTGAAGCTTGGTTTGCAACAAAAATATTAATTTGGAGGAGCAACCAATTGACAGTGAATTGTCACTCTAATTTATTGACATTCAATAACATGACATCAAGCATAATACCATTTAAAAAAACAAATATAAACAAGTAAAAATGAATAAAAGTACTTTTAAAAGTGTTGTCTAAAAATAAAGTACTTTAAATACTACCATTGATTGATAATGTAGGAGTAGGCATTACATAGTAAGTCACCCAAAGTTCATTACCATTGATTGATAAACTGATGAGCTTAGATCCTTGTATTGTTAGTCTCATTACCATTGATCCTCATGTTTGGATAAACAAAATTATAATGAATTTCATTTTATGGTTGACTTATATACTTAATTTCAATTACAATAAAAATAATTACAACCAGTTGTAGATGACATACAACCGATAATTATAAAAACAATGGTAAGACAATGCATAATATGCTAAGAGCAAGTTGTAGATGACATATGGTAGGTCCACCTATCATAATCAAGTGTATAAAATACTAACAACTTGGCTTATAAATGGGTAGTTGACAATGCATTATATGATAAGGGACTTTGTGTTTTTAAGCCCTTGCCTTGTTTATAACAAAACAACAACACCAGGCTTGTGCAACTCATAGTGTTTGAAAATGATCAACAAAAGATGGTCGTGCTAACCCTCTTACATTCCAGCACACAACTATAGTGTCGGTTGGGATAGCTTCATTACTTCCACATGCAAGATAGAGGGCCTTTTCACCTTCAAATGAGGTTAAGTCAACCTTATAATATCCAGGAACAAACTTGGGCATATTCATCGAACCTTACCCATAGGTGGAAAATGTGTGGAGATGGAGGCAATTTAACTACTTGAAAAGCATATGTGTATGGGCCAATACACAAACGCACTGGCTCGTGACTTAGATCAAACACATGATCATCAAAATTTATAATAGGCTTAGGATCAAGAAGGTGCAAAGCAGGTCGGACAAGGTGAGGATTGAATGAGCCAGATAGCACGGATCCTAGACACCAATTGAGAAAAATGTGGAATTCACACCTAATAGGATAAGTGTCAAAGAGGTTAGGAAGATGGGCAGGTTTAAGACTTGCATTAGTGCCCGACTCACGCATGTATAAGTCTTTAAATTGAGTGTGGTTTCGGCAAGATGGGTATAGTATTAGTGTCCCTATAGTCTCAGCAGATAAAATATGTAACTCACCCTTGTTATCTTTAATTCATAAGTAGTGAAATCCATTTCTGGAATCATTCCAGTAGGGGGACTCGAATACAAGAGTGCTAGAGTACCATCAGGAATTCTTGCACGTCTCGCCATTAGTATTTTTTCCAAACAATTAATTTAAGGATTAGTGGAAAGCTATACCAAGGCAATTATGGTGCTGAATGTATAGAATATGAGCACATATATAAACCAAATTATCAACAAGATGCTTAGTAAACACATACACACAAAGTGGTGTACAATTGGCCACATAATTCATCTCATATTCTAGGTCACTCAATTTGGAGTGGTGGCGTTACGTTGACCATATATTTTTATTTTACATGCAAGGTGACTACCTAATCTGAAGCTTCCAAACATGTACTCAAATCCTAAGGCAAACCCTAAGACAAACCCTATAAATAATCCTTAGTGATACCGTAATCCAAACCCTTATGAATAAACCTTTCACTAAACCCTACACCCAATTGATCTGTTACCTAAATAGGAAAATATCTAGGTGTTGGTCAAACTATTAATCCGAATATATTAATTTTATAATATAATTGGCAATCCAACTGTTTTATTTGCCTCTTTAGCTTAGTTATGTACATAATTCCTCTTTGATTTATATGCAAATAAGGCTCAAAAATATAATTTATATTATAACTAATTGTGTATAAAAGAGATATAGTTAGAGATGTACACAGCACCAAAAAAACAAAACAAAAAAAAAATTGTTAGAGATGTACATATTTGACAGACCCTTACATACAAAATGGAATGGATGACGGATTTCCAACAAGCTAATCTTGAATATTTTTATTTTTTTTTAAAAAGACAACACATTAATTTGAATTCAGCTTGTACAAGGCATATTTATTAAAAAAAAAGGCGAGGCATCAACTAATTGTTTGAATTTGGTGAGTAAAACGAAAAAAAATTAAAATTGATCAAAAAAATTACAAATAAGGTTACAATAAGTCCTAGTTTTAATTTTTTTTTTGTTTTTTTAATAGAGTTTAAAATTTAATTAATCACATATGTTTTGACCACAAGTAACTCTATAGTCTACACCCATTAATTCTCATAATACGTAACGACCATTTTATTAAGCGTGTATAATAATATTTCATGTATATAAGTGCACTTGAAGTCATTTAAAGTCATTTACACGAAGCGTAAACTAATCAACATGAATCGGTTTCATAAAAAATAAATTGAAAACTAATGTAATGTTCAAGTTAAAAAATAACGAATCTACATGATTTTAGTTATTTGCAATCCGTATATATTATATGTGCGAATTATAAATTTAATGTACTCAATTTAATAACGTATACCTTATCTAAACGTATATTAAAAGAAGTTTTTTGGATTTAAATATTTATATCTCACTTATCTAACCTTTGTGTATGTCACCTCATAATTAGGGTGCATAAGATGTAGTAACTTGTGTTAGGGTAAATAATAAGGTATAATAGTAAGTTAAGGATATAACAGCTAATAAGTGTCAGTAAGGTCTAGTCAGGTACGTATAATAACAAGGTGTATAAGATCTAATAGATTTAGTAAGTTAAGTTAGGCGATGACCACAAATTAAAGGTTACCATATGGCCAATAAGTTGAATTGATTCTACTAGTGCATTTTAGGAATATCTAGTTATGTAAGAATAGGTTAACTTTATACGATCTAATACTATGCAGTATAATAAGCTAAATCATGGACAACTATTATAATATATGGCCTATAAAGTTGAATTGATTCTTAATTAAGTTATGCCACCTCATAATTAGGATGCATAAGATGTAGTAACTTGTGTTGGGGTAAATAATAAGGTACGATAATAAGTTAAGGATATAACAGCTAACAAGTGTTCATAAGGTCTAGTCAGGTACATATAATAACAAGGTGTGTAAGATCTAATAGATTTAATTAGTTGAGTTAGGCGATGACCACAAATTAAAGGTTACCATATGGCCAATAAGTTGAATTGATTCTACTCGTGCATTTTAGGAATATCTAGTTGTGTAAGAATAGGTTAACTCAATACGATCTAATACTATGTAGTATAATAAGCTAAATCATGGCCATAAGTTATAACATAGTGCCATTAAGTTGAATAATTGATTCTTAGTTAAGTTTTAATTACTTCTAATTAAGTTGAATATGATGTAAAGGTACAATAATAAGTTAAATAAATAAGATGTATTAAGTGTCAGGACGTTATAGTAAAGTATATTAACAAGGTGTATAAGATCTTATTTTTTATAAAAACTTAAACTAGTTTGTGTCTCTGGTGATGCCTTGGATTTTAAATAAATTCAAATGTAAAAAGTACCTTAAGATTTTAAAACATTAATTTAAGTTAAATAATTAGATAAAAATGGAAATATTTATAGGTATAGGTATAAAGATAGTTGTATTTGTATGTTTTACAACGAAGTAACATTAATTATGTATAAAGATAGTTGTATTTGTATGTCTAATTAATAATTTTCTACTATAATAATGGTAATAAAAGTTGGAACTTCAAGCAGTGTAAGATTTTTAAATATAGCATAAGTTTTAAAGGTTTTTATAATAAGTTGACTGTCCCAAGAAGGGGTGTGTTTTATATTTTAACAAAAAGTAATACGTATGTTCTCAATAATATTGGGTAACATATTATTTTATTGGAATAATTTTTCGATTGAACCAAAAGATGTCAACAATATTATTTTAAGTCTAATTAATCAAAACGAATTCCATAGTTTTTAAATTTTAACTTCTATGACGTCATGTTACTATGTCATACATTGCTAGTGTACAAATTAGATTGAGTAAATCTAGAAGGTTTTTAAAGTACTATACTAAAAATACCGCTTTACAATGATACAGAGTAGTACATAAAACAACTATCCTTTTCGACAAAATAAAAAAAAAGAAAAAAAAAAAAGCAACTATCCTTGTCTCATTTATTGCCATGTAGTATCACCCAATTAAACCCTAACCGTGAATATCCCCAAAAAAAACAAAGCACCACACACAAATATCCTTAAATCTTGTTCTTCTCTCCCCTTCTTCACCCATATCCTATTTAAACTCTCCTTCTAAAGGTCCTTCAATTCCTTTGTTGCTTTATCACTTAGCCCGACGCCGAACAAACTACGGTTGGTCGACCTTCTGTTGCGGCCTTCCACAATCGATCAACAAACATCGAAGTAAGGAAATTTTCTTGTTCATGTATACCTTTACAACCTTAATACTAATCTAACTAGTTATTTGCCTAATATGGTTTAAGTTGTAACTAATCTGTTGGTTTTTATGAAATAGTACTTTAAGTTGTAACTAATTTGTTGCTGAATATGGTTTTTTTTTTTTTTTTTTTTTTTTTTTTTTTTTTTGTAAAATTACATCTCGTGTAATTGTTGCATGTCATTTGAAATTTAATTATAAAGTATACATATGCTTTGGTTATTCGGTGCTAAGGCTCTGTATATTATCAAACGAGGAATAGAGTCTTATAAGTAAGGACCTTGTATGTGTATAATTCGCTACCCATTACCAAACGACACATAGATACCTGACCATGAATATATATACAAGACAATCCCTAGATCTATGAGTTTGGACGGTTGGGATTTGATTTAAAAGGAAAATTTTAATATTTGTGCTGGATTTATAAAGTGTCTGAGCTAAGCTTGACAAATGTTTCTTTTTGGAGTGGTGAGTTTTGCTTGTGAAGTGAAAAATAAATAAACAATTGTTCAGATTATTAATTTTTTTTTTTGGAGGAAGTTTATATTATTATTATAATATATGTCTTGGAGTATTAGCTTTAACTTTTAGCCATTCCTAAAACTCTTGTCTAACTTGCTAATTTTAGTAACAATATTTTCATTTTATCTATAATAACAAGAATATTTTTCACACCATGTGATTGAACATTATTAAGTCATTTAGTTTAGAAGCATGTCTTTATCTTTAACATTACCCGGCTATGTACAGTGGAAGAATTGTGCATGACTACCGAGTTAGGAGATGATTCGGTTTACTAAATGGAGGCATTGACCAAGTTAGTTGTAATTTAGAGTGTACCATGTTTTAAGCTTTATGAAGTTAGTTGTACCTCCATGTGTATGTAGCTGTAACTGAATGAAAAGGTAGTATACTGACTATTTTTGTATTGGTTTGAAATGGTAGTTATCTATAACTTATGTGTTTGAGTTTATGTCGTATATTCAATAAATAATGACCATTATTTTGTATGGAAATCGGGTGGAGACACACTTTGGTAGAGGATGGGAAACTTTCATGGACGAGAACGACATCCAACTAGAAGACGTGCTTGAAATAACATATGAGGGAAATATGTGCTTTCATGTGACTGTTTTTAGGGGAGGAATAGAGATCCCCAATGCCATTGACCCTAATATCATTGTTCTCTCTTATGGGAGTTCAAGTGATGGTGATGGCCCTAATGAGGTCGAGGGACAGCATGAGTTCAGAGCGACTGATGGGAGTTCAAGTGATGGTGATTGCCTTGTTGAGGTTGAGGGACAGCCTGAGTTCAGAGCGACTTTCACGTAACCCTACATTAATGTAGGTAGATTGGTAAGGGATTTATATGAAAATGCAATTTTTGCCGTTATTTGGATACCCACTTATTAGGCTTGTTTTGAAGCTGCTAATCATTTATAAAATTTGGTCTACAGACTATGACTTGGTTAAAAAAAACAACCTAATACTTAATAAGAGGCTAAATTCCCCTCCCCCCTCCCCTCCCCCCAAATTAAAAAAATTACAATGATTAACTTCATGATTAACCAAAACTTCAATAATGCATGGGGTGTTTGATTATACTTGTACTATGATAATGTTAACTTGATTACTCATGCGTACAACTAAATTAGATTATTGTACTATGTTAATGTTTTGCCTTGATTACTCATGCATACATCCAAATTAGATTCATGTATTATGATTATGTTTTGCCTTGATTATTCATGCATACACCTAAATAGATTTCAGAATATACTTATTGATGTGATTAATTATTACATTGTTAATTACAAATGTAAAAAATAATCACATCAATAAGTATATTATGCATTGTTACTTACATAAACATTATTACTTACAATAGTATGTAGGTTAGTGATTATGCATTGTTACTTACAGTAGTGGGTCAGTGATTATGCATTGTTACTTACAGTAGTGGGTCAGTGATTATGCAATGGAATGCAAAAATAGAAATGGATTTTATATAATATAATTTGAATATACGAAGTTAACTTTGTTGTGATGTTGCCATTCCTATGTTGACAATCAAATTTATAGAATGTGCCATTGGATTTTGCAAGATCTCATTTGGACTCCCTGGGGCCTGAAACGCCAGTTGATGTTTGGATGAATAAAAAGTACTCGTCATGTCTCTATGTTAAAAGGAACCCACGTGACCAGATTAGGCTATGCAACATAAGGAATGGAATTACAAACATGATTCGGGGAGAGAAGATTACAAAGGGGGATAAAGTGGTGGTGCAGAAGATTTTCAAATCTCCTCCCGCTTTCAAAGTGTCCTTTGCGTAAACCATGATTGTGCTTTTTGGTCTCGTTTGGGCATTGTATTACGACTATTATGTCTTGCTACATTTCGACTTGCTTTTTTTATTTTATTTGAACTCTATTATGTTATTTGTATATTTTGGACATGTTCTAATTTGTAATCCCGAACTGTGATTATACCTTTTATCTTTGTACGTGCAAGTTTGATTATATATTTGGGAGAAAGCAGTAAATATCTTACAAATATTGATAATAGTTCGTTTAAACATACCTCTAATATCGACAAAACATGATATTCGTTGGACCGAAATTGTTGTTTGAAAATCTATTAGATTTGATATTAGAAGTAACCATATATTGATTTGATATTAAAGGTGTTGACATTAATTTTGAAAACATATTGTTTCAAATGATAAATTTGATTCTCATGTTCAAAAATTCATAATGAAGCTATTAAACTTTCAATATTGGAAAGCTCACTAATTGTTAATTTTTTGGTTATTAAAAAAGCTAGTATTTAGCCCGTGCGATGCATGGGTTAATCGTTAGCTAAATATAAAGTATATGTTTTTCAATAAAGAATTTTACTATTGTGTATTTAAATTTCTCTTAGGTTTTTCTTTTTTTCTTTTTTTTACACTTTAGTTGAAACTTAAAATATATATATAAAAAAGGACATGTGTCCTTTAAATTTCCTATTTTAAAATATTAGTATAGAAATTTTTTTTATGTAAAAAATTATTTTCCTGAATAGATATAATTAGAGAGTTGGGATGGAAATGTTTTTTTTTTATCCAATTAATTAATATTTTTTTTGAAGGGAATTAATTATTTTCTTGAATAGGCATGATCAGGGGATTGGGATGGAAGAGGCTTTTTTTTCCTTTGTAATTTCTATATTTTTTAAAAATTATTTTAAAACAGGAAAAATAGGTTACTTGATTTGCCAACATCCAGTTTTAAAATAATAGTATTGATTTGCCACTAATTAATTGCAATTTTTTCAAAAGTTGTACCAAAGTAATTCAATGAATATGTAGTACGGCAGAGCACGAAGAGGCATGTAAATTGGTAAGAAATGAGACTTAAGTAATTACACTAAACAGATAATTGCATCGTTTAGCGCGAAGTATTGCTTTGTTTCAACCACCATTATACCAAATGTCACACATCATATGTCAATTGACATCACCATTATATCAAAAAACTCAAAACTCTCCCCTTTCAATTAATAAATTTCCCTTCTTATGTAAGTTTTTTGTGAATTAGAATTTTAAACTTTTCCCAAAATTGGATAACAATGGAGCTTCAAGTGTAGAAAAGGAATTGGAAATTTCGGAAATCCAATCTCAACTCACGGACATGAAACAGAGTAAAGGGAGAAAGACGGAGACGCTTAATCAGGATGCTTCAGATGAAGGCCCTACTAAGAGGCGAAGAACAGAGGAAATCGAGAATGTCGACGCAGCATAGGAACACCCAGAACATCAAGGGGTTGTTGTAGCACCAGAAGAAGGAGATGAACAAGTAGGGAATATGGGAGCAGGGAACGAGGAAGTCGGATTCGTAGTGCGTGAAAATGCAGAAGAGTTAGAGGAAGAGGAGGCTAGTTCTGAAGAAGGGGAGGAGGAGGACTCTGAAGATGATGGCTGGTCTGATGACTCTGATGATGATTCTGGTGGTGGTGTTCAAGTCCCGCCACATGGTTTTGACATCGAAGATGACCAGATGATCACATTCTTCCCCATTACTTGTCTGGTTCAGGTACTGATGATGACTCTGGTTCAAATTCAAGTGATAATTCCGACGCTTATGGTCGCTCTCCTTGCAACTACTACAACATGGTATATGCCTCCTTTTCTTTGCTCTGATGTTTTTTGTATATGAAAACAATATTTTGTGGATTTGATGTGTTGTTTTAGAATTAACTCAGTTTGGTTGCCTTGGTTTTTCTTTGGGAATTTGAACAATGGCAGGTTAGATTTTGATGTATATGATGATGAAACAATTGCTTTTGGATTTATGGTTTATGGTATATTTTGATGTATATGATGATGAAACAATTGCTTTTGGATTTATGGTTTATGGTATATTTTTTTATTAATGATGCGTTTGTTTGTGGAATGGTTGATTAAAAATCTATATGCTTATTGCTGATGACTGATGATTGAACATGTATTTACGGATGAATAATGATTGAACATGTATTTACTGGATTAATTTCTTAATTTTCATTGTTATGATGCCGAGTTTGGGATTATTGTTAAGACGTACGCTTAGTTACGACCCTGTTTTCTCATAGCTTATTAAAGTAACACTACGAGATGTACGTAGTATGTAAGTTTAAGAACAAAAAAAATTGGTTACGAAGTACTTAGAAGTGGAAGTTCTAAAAAGCTGCCTTTTGTGTTAATTTGTGAGAAGTGGAAGCTATTTGTAAGTTCAGAGAAAAAATGTACACAAAATTAAAGAAATGAGGTTTTGGAGAGTTATTAGATAATGTACTAAACATATGTTAAAAAAAAACTGGAACGGGTAGGTTTTTTTTTGTTTTTTTTAAAGGAAAAAACATTAAGTACTATAATCTTGTATAATCTTTCTTGTTTGAATTGTTTAATGTTTCTTTAAGTGGGTGGTAAATTTCACTACTCTCTTATCTGGCTAAATTTAATTTAATCATTTACTTAAGTAAATCAACAATTGAAGCTTAAAAGTTTATCCAGTACTTTTATCACTTTAAGATGGTTGATATATAAATATCTTGTGATATGGAGAGTATTAGTGCAAGATATTAATAAGCTGCATGCTCTTGATACATAAATATCTTATGATACTGATCGAGTACAATATTAAGCTACTGATATAACTTTTACGTACCACACAAATAGTAGATAAAATCATGTACATATATTTGTTAAAGATAAGACCTTATAAACTTTACAAGAAGGGAGTTAATGGACAAGCTAGAATGAAGAAAAGAGAAGCACGTTTTTGTGGGAAGACTGAGCTTTATTAAAACTCCTAATTTCGAATATAAATGCCTTTAAAAGTTTTGTAAAATATCCGTAAAAAAAAATTGATAAATAAATTTAAACCGATTTCAGCTAGTAGTATATTGGATTTTTCAGTTACATCAGCTCATGTTTACCCAATAATTTCGTTTTGTTCATCCGACTTGTTTTTAGGTATGTACTTAATTACTTGGGTTCAAATTAGGTTAATTTCATTTTGGATTAGTTTAAGTCATTCTATTTTAAGTACAATTCAAAATTGGTCAAACAAATTGGGTTTACCCAAAATTGGATTGACATTTGGTTCAATTTGGTTAAGTCAAGTCAATTTAGATCGGGACAGTTTTGTCACATATGGATAATAATAGTGGTCTTTAGATTAATTACTAGTTGACCTAGATCAATTGATTATTCCAATCTCTAAAATCTATACTGTATTTTTAAGCTAAACCTATAATCACTTGAATTGGATTACGCGAGATTGCGAGAATGGATAGATATATTTTTTTTTCGATGAGGCAAATCATATGGCCTTTATTTCAGCGTTTATTTATTATATACTCCAACACTTTTATCAAATAACCAATACTCCCATTAGTACCTTCTGCAAAAAAAGACCCCCACTTATCACTTTCTAAATATAAACTTGCATTGTAATATATCAAAATACTTGAAAAGGACTAACAAGGTGTTTTCTTTCAGTATAGAACGTATAGTTAATAGCAAGTATTCTTAATTAATGTAATTAAGTAATAAGTATCCTATAAAAGAGCACGCAAGCTGATTGGGTACAAGTAATTGTGATCCAGCTACTAATTGCATGGCTTAATGCAACGTCTTTTTGGATCGAATTTGTGGTGTAAGATGCAAGAATAAAATACGAGGTGATCTTTTGCTTTAACTCTTAAACACCATATGTATAACCTAAGATCTTAAACACAATATGTATAACCTAAGATCTTATAGATTTATATCAACTTGAAACTTGCTAGGCTTGTCACTCACTTTCGTTTTCTTAACCACTAGATTGAAACAATAACGACAAGAAGCTTATCTATACTATATGGTAAAGAATGCTAAGGATACACATATCCTTGCTAACAACAAACATATATAATGCAACAAACATCATTATGATAGAGATCAGAACCCAGTTCATACATTCAAACATAATACCATAGTCTGCAATCACTCAGGAATAAAGATAAAAAAAATTATAAATCCTACCTAGTCTGCCATCATATTAACCTGCAGCAACTCTCGGAACATATTATGATAATTAGCAATGAGATTAGGCTTCAATATGATTACCCTTAAATGAACTCCAAACAACAGTGATGTTCCTAGGCATCCAACTCATCAAGCCGTTTGCGCTTAACCTGTAAATGGTTAAGTTTGAATCATTAATAAAAATCAGAAGACAAACAACATTTGCATCTGACCTTGTTGACATCTTATAGGGAAATGTCAACTTACAGGTGGTTTAGTCTTAGCTTTAGTAGCTTTTTCCTTAGACATGTTGCCTTTTTCCCGAGACACATTCGCCTTTCCTTTAGTTGTGCTTGTGGTGGTCTTTCCCTTACAAGTGCTTGCCTTTCCCTTAGAAGTACTTGCCTTTTGATTAGTCGTGCCTGCCATTGTTGCGGTTTCGCCTTTTCCCTTAACAGCCTTACCTGGTGGAGCTGCAACAGCATTAACATCCTGTAAACATTTCAACAATTCATCATCAGACATTTGCATGAAAATACAGGCATTCAAAATTAAATACAGGTCTGAAAAAACACTTATGCGACAGAGGTTATTTTTGTTGCTGCTTTTCTTATACCCTGTTTCGGCCAGTGTTTTGAGACGTGAACCTTTTGGCCTTCCAGGGTGCCTTTTCTTAATAATTGGGTCTTTTGGCCTTCCAGGGAACAATGTTGCAATGGGAACATAAATGTCACTGACCGCAGAGTTTGGATCTTCCTTGTCAGGTATCTCTGCTGTAGCGTTCTGAACTGAAGAGTTTGTTCTACCTTCCCCTGTTGATGAAACTTTATTAATGTCTCGGGAACCACCACTAATGACAGGAATTTTTTCCTCTCCTTCTTCACCATACCTTCATTAACAACTTTTGATAGTTTGGATAGGGTTTCAATCACCATTTCCATAGTCTGATCGTAAACCATCACATCGGTTTCACATAGGGGCTCGAATTTTTCCATCATCTTGTTAAATCTCATCACATTCTCTGTTTCACTAGGATCATGGTACAACCTTCACCCTTGTGTGCTTCCGAGGTATGTCTTTGCGCCAGCGTGATAGTATGTATTTTTCCGGAATATTGAACACCAGGTTTTGATCAAGTATCCGAATAGAGTGTTTGCATAGTATGCCATGTGTCTCGAACTTCCGACAATCACATTCAACCTCACTCGTGCTCAAACAGAACGTAATAGTGTACACTCTACGACGATCAGTAATGATCTCCTCACTAGTCCAAGAAAGTACAATCTAAACACGATCCTCCACCTTATACTGAATTAGGTTTCAGATAAAACCTTCTCCTCTCGGACGTTGCAATACATCATTCTCAAACACTTTGCTTGGACTTCTTGAAACTTGGAGTCGGTGTATATCTTTTGGAATAACTTTTCAACTTTAAACCCACTAACCAACCTCCTCAACTACTTGGAGCATCGTTGATCTGCACTAACCTCATCACGAACCCTTTTTCCCAACGCAGTGCAATATTTTTGTGGGAACTTAAACAATTTGGTGTTATGGTTCACAAAGCCGTCAAAAAACCGATTGATGCTCTCCACCCTTTGCGTGGTCTTCATGCCGGCCTTAAAGAACTCTTTCATGTATGCCGGTACCCACATACGACTTTCTTTGTGGAGGCTTTCCAGCTATTTGTTGTCCTCCAACTTGTACTCAGAAAGAAGTGCAGCCCATCGCTCATGGAACTCATCGGGGGTAAGACTCTCATACACAGCCTCCTTAAGAGGGTTCTGGAATTCTTGGTAGCTGCAAAAAATTCAAGCAAAATCATGACATATAACAAAGTTTATGTTAGGATGAAATGTAGATAATATCTTTCATAGATAACCCACCTTGTTGGTGATTTGCACAACTTAATGAAAAAACAAAAAACAAAAAATCAAAAAAAAATAAAATTAAATATGCCAAACCTGAATTTCTCAGCCACAAACAATGAGCACTTTTCAACACACAGAACATCCAAGTTAAATGATATTAGTTGTAAAATTTTTGTTATACAGATAATTTATAACTTTATAAGAGTTCCGAAGATAAATCCTGAAACTTTGATCATAATATGAAATTCACTTCTGCATAAACACGCTACCATATGAGATAGAAATAGATAATACAGTACAATACCTGTGATAAATAGGAAATAGTCCAAGAGACCACGACACAATATGGTCTGATAACACCAATGTAACTACTTACTAGCCTAGACTTCCTCTAAAAGTAGTGTGGAGTGAAGGAATTATCAGCCTAGCTTGCACTTACATGATTTTAGGATTATGGTTATGGCAACACAATGAAAACTCTTGACAAATTGTACTGAATAATCAATAAAAAAAATTTGCCAGTTGAGTCTTAAGCAGATATGACAATATGACATATAAGCCAACTTCACCTCAATATCAAAGCAATACAGATCAGAATACTAACACTAATATATTCAGATTCACACAGTTACTGCACAGCAACTATACCAAATCTTTATTGGGAAGCATTTTGACTAACCGTGCGTACTTTCCAAGTTTCTCAGGGATCTTGCTCATGATATGCCATATGCACCAACGATGCATCGTGTTTGGCATGACTTCAGCTAGGGGCCTCCACATGGCTGCCGCTTGGTCGGTCAAAATGGCATTAGGAGCTCGCTTGTTCATGCATGTCAGCCATTGTCGAAATATCCACGCAAACGTATCACAATCTTCATGTGAAACAAGAGCACAACCCAACAACAAAGATTGGTCGTGGAGGTTGACTCCAACAAAGTTCACAAACGAAAGCTCGTACTCATTTGTAAGATAGGTTGCGTCGAAACAAACCACATCCCCAAAGTTCTCATAAGCTACCCGGCTTCTTGCATCCACCCACAAGACGTCCTTAAGCCTCCCCTCTTCATCCAAACGTTGTGCATGGAAAAAAATTTGGTTGTCAGATTGCATTTTCTCAAAGTACTCCATCATTGCCACTGCGTCACCGCCTACCATCTTCAATCGCCTTTCCTTGTATACCTCATGCTGTAAATCTTTGCCAGTTAACAGTATGTTTTCTATTCCGTTTCGATTGGTCGCCATGCACCCGTGTATTTGACATACGGGCACCCCCTGCTCATAGTAATCCAACAACTTCTTCTTTACATTTGTGGTCATATGCTTCATGCGGTACTCCTTGACAAGCTTGGATAGAATCGGATCAATAAAGTGATTATGCACTAAGTGCACAGTCTTCAACTCCCAAACACCGTCTGCATTAACACTAGCATAAATTCGGGCCAAACATTGACACTTTTTTGAAGTCCTCTTCGATCCGCTTAACTCATCCTCACATACAACACCATAAACTAATCCACCTGAACCTCCAACCCCCATTGCCCCTCTTCTTAGCTTCCCTCCTAGCCCTCATGTCAGGTCTTCCCCAACACTCACACTTCAATGTGGTTGCAATTGTCATACTCTTGTCCATCATAGAATTTACACCCTGCACCCTTGTCACTCCAAACCTAACCTGATACTCCTTATAATAGGCTTCAACTTCCTGCCAACATCGAAATACTATCCCTACCTTAGGCTCCTCAACAGTGATTACAGTCTTTTGGTTGCTACCAACAACCGTGTGTGTTGTTTGAACTGTTTTTATGGGGGATAAATACATCACATGCCTAGTAACACCATCAGTGTTACCACAGGTATCTTCAACTACAATTTCTTCTATGCCATCACCCTCCAAATCCTCCACATCAACACTACTCCTAATCTTAACTCCGCTACCCCGATCAACAACACCACTATCCCTTACCAGTTGCATTTCCATGTCCTCCAAAATATTAGTATCCATGACACCCTGTTTCCTTAGCTAACAAACCATACAAACCATACTATTTTAGGTAAACAAACTAACAACATAATTCTCATCAAATAATTTAACCCATATACACAAAAAAATTAACACACACTTTACTGCAACAAACAAAACAACCAAGACTCAGAAGTTTTTACACCATGTAAATAAAGCATTCCAGTACTTACAGAACCAACCAAAAAACATCAGCAAATATATTTATGACTAATCAATCGAAGAAAAAACCGTTCTTTTTACACAACAAAATGTTTACAGAATCCGCGAACTCACTAGAAACAAACCTCAAATGATTAAATTCAAGCCACTGAAAACCTAGTGGTTAAATTCAAGCGACACAAAACCGCAATTGATTAAATTCAAGCCACACCAAACAATAATTGCTATTTCTACCACATCACTAATATCAATTGAATCCCGACAAAACAAAGAAAAATATTACACAAATTGACAAATTCACTAACCTCTACTTCCACCGACCATGAGATCTGAAAACCGCCTCAGAATACGCACTTCGCCATTCACAGAGAGAAGGAGAGAAGCTTTAATGTAACATAAATATGTTACTCTTTTACTGCGTGTCCTAATTGGAATCGTTTGATAAAATTAACGACATCCATCTCACTCAGCTACCTTTGCCAACTAAGCATGTCCCCACATATGTCTGCACAGCAGCACAACAATGCAAATAGTTGGAAAAAATTGCAAATATGCCACTAGAGAAACAAAACCCGTTTCTCATGAAGAGTAATTGCGATTCTCTCATTAATTATTATGACATTGTTTATTTGTTTTAATTTCAATTTCTACTATGTCTATAGATTGCAAGAAGCAGCCATGCATTTTGGTGAGAGCATCAAAGAAATTATTAATGAAGATTTTGGTAATGGCATGTGAGGATCTTACCTTGCTCTAATTCGCTCTTAGATTATATGCTACACTAGTGCTCTATCTTTGCTTCCTTCTATTTAATATTTAATTGTTATTTGCTATGTCCATCTCAGTAAACTTGTGGTGATTGTGTGTAATTTAATTGTTCATCTTTTTGTTGTTGCCTTAATCAAATGTTAATGAGGAATGACAAGTTACTACAGGAGATTCTGAACCTATTAGTCAACTACACAGAGGTTTTAGTTATAAGAGTTTCAGTTTAATTGACAAAACCAAAGTTGAAGTTAAAACAAACTATTCTTGACTTGACATCAATTGTAAGCCTAGTTGGGGCAATAGTGGTTGCTTCTGAAGTTTGCACTCTAAACTTAGTTGACCATTACTTGTGGAAACTTATGAATTAGAGATTATTGTTGTAAAGGGACACCCCATATATAGAACGCATATTGAAGATCTCATCTTATCTCATACAATCCAATTGATTTATAAGAAATTCTTCTTCTACTAGCTATATGCTAATTCAGCAACTTAACTTACAGTCTATGATGCATCAAAGTGTTACGCTTGCTCTCACTATGACTAGGGTTATAATTCAGTCATTTTTTTCTATAGGCTTGATCGTGCATTTTTTCGACAGGCTTGTGTTATTTCTGATCTTGCATTTACTTCTTGTTTAGTTTGTCAGGCTCATGCACATGTTTGTCTTGCTCGGTTGACAAGGTTGAAGGTGTAGATGGAAAGGACAGTGTTGTCATTTCCTTAAAGGGGAAACATTCACCATACTTTGAACAGGTTAGTTGGAGTTAATTGTATTCAATTTGGTAGACATTAAAATATTTGAATTACAATCTTTTACGTCTCTTAAGTAGCTTTCTTCCTAGCAGCCTGATTGCAAGTTTCAAATGAACTAGTTTGGTATGCTCACTTTTATTCATTAATTTATTAAAGCAATAATTTAATTATGCTGAAGTTGTTTAGTACAAGTCTTTATTTCAAGTGATTCTATTATGTGGAAGCTAATAGCTGTTCTCATAAAAATAGATCTTACAAACAAATAACTCTAACAATGCTACTCTTACTAAATTCTGTTTTTTTTTTCTTTCCATAAGGTGTTTTAATAATTGAACTCACTAATAATGGTTAATGCTACCAACAAATGATATGAAACGACTAAGCTGTTTTTATTTATTTATTTTTTATTTTTTATTTTATTATTATTATTTTTTATTTTTTTTTATCCTCAGTCATTAGTATAAGTACAACTGAAAAACCATGAGCATATAATCCCTTTTTTTTTTGTCCTTCAAAAAGTTTTATAAAATTGTCTTTATAATTTTCAGCTAAATCCCGTAATTGATCACCTTTGTATCTCACTATAGCAATTTAGGCAAGATAGCCCAAGAAGGATAAATATGAAATAATAGCTCTTTCATATATTAATCATGGCAAAGTGAATTATATGTTGAATTGTGATAGATGGATAGCAAATATTTTAACTAAAATTGAAGGAGATTCAAATTGATTAATAAATGTTGAGAGCAAATTGTAGGGAAAAAAATGGCATTAGAAGTACTATGTATGAAGCTCTTAGTAGATGGAAATTTGGAGCAGAAAATCTATCTATCTATATTTATATATAGAACTTGCAATCGTAAAGTTCAACATGGAATTCATCACTGAGATTGTGTAGTCTAACATAAAGAACAAGCATGACTGAGCAGCTCATAATTTGGAGTATCTTTGTCAAGAATGAACCCAATTACACAACTGCATTCATTAAATCTTTTTAGAAAAATGGACTTCGGTGAGTTTAGGAGGGACATCATTAGCAGCTTTTTCTTCATTATAAGTATACGTAGTGTATAGTAAAGGTATGCTTTGCTGTTGTATGGTAGTATTATAATTATGTCTCTTCTACTGTTTTATAATATACTCTTGGTCAAATATGAGAAGAGAGCTTGATAACCTTTTCGATGCAGATGATTGTAAAACCCATCACATACATCCCCTCCACGGAGGAAAAGAGAATGACTATCACTGCTTTGGAGATGCATGATTATGTAAGATGTTCAATTCTTTCTTTACTATATGTATTAGTAACTAGAGAGATGTCATTAACTGTTAAGTATATAGTATAAGACATAAATTGTTTGTCTATGTTTTTTAATACTTGTCTACTAGATTACTTAAGAGAGTAAGTTTAGGATTAGTGTATGGGAACACTTGACAATATATGTCTTCCATTAATTTTCTATTAGAATCATATTGTCATGATGTACCTTAATATCATTCTAAAGATTTTGGCAGCTTGATCGCATATTATTGGAATTTTTGGATGAATAGAAGTCAAATAGGAGGATATTTTTGAGAAAAAGAACTAGGAAAAAGGATAGGAGCAAACATAAAATTAATATTGGTTGGACGAAGAGAAAAAGCTACTATTTATAAGACTGCCCCTAAATACAAATTCTCTTTGCTTAGCAATGACTGAATCATTTATGGCTTATTCTCTATTTCTTTTATCTCTTGCCTTACACGCCACAATTACAAAAAGATGATATATTGAAAGCTAGGACTTAGATTATTAGTAGGTTTTTCATTATATGATAGTTGCATAGGTTAATTTTAATATTTTATGAACATGATATGAATTATTTGTTCAATCTAACTTTTATATAATGTGCTATAAATACATTCTATGCAACAGGTTAAACGTCATAATTATCTTGCACGTTATCATTTGAAGCATTACATTAAAAATGGTGTGCAAATAACTCAGCCACACAATCAACAACGCAACGATATTTGTACTTTTGCAGTAGTTGGTAGACAGCTAGAGTATCAATTGAAGTTCCAATTTCATTGCGTCAAAGAATCTGCTATATAAATCATGAAAAATGGCCCGATGAGCTTATCCAAAGAAATCCTGATCGTAATCCATTTTGTAGATGGAGGCCAAGTGAACTATTGGAAAGTGCTAAAATTTTTGGTGTGCCTCTTTATGACCAGGATAGACATAAAATTCAGTATTTTAATAGTCAATACCCTGTGAAACTAGGTTTTTTGAGAGAGTTGCTTGTCGAGTTTCCTGTTGTAGGCGTGATTAAAATCACGGAAGATTACCCTATGAATGGTGAGTATGTCTATGAGGGTAAAATGGAAGTGAAAAAGGAGGTTATAGTAGACCAAAAAGGAGTGAATTCAACTGTTGAGGCAACACATGCAGTTGTACTTCTTGATATTTGTGATTATAATGGAGATACATATGTTTGTTATCAGAACTCATATGGTGATTCGAGTGTGAGTATGTGCTCTGATAGTATTTCTTGATCGCGGTTTGAAACTGTGTTGGAGATACATTATGGAGAATCTATCCCCCCCCCCAATGCACCCTCCACCTGTTCTACAATCTATGTGGCAAAGGAAACAATTTGCAATTGCTTTTAATAAGCTTTCTTCATTATTTCAAGAACTTGAAGTAGCTTATAAAGGTGGTAAGCAATCGTGGGATGAAGTGAGGAACCTTTATTGTAAAGGTCAGGTAGAAAAATCAAAGGAGACACTCAATGATGCTGTGAATTTGTTTAAAGTAGATGCAAATATTGTGAAGGAGATACGTCCTTTGGTTATAAAATATAGGGGTGTGGAAAGTGCTTCCAGTCTCGGGTCTTCCCCAATTGAAAAGATTGCTTCTGATGCTATCGAAAAGATTGCTCTTGTTAAGAAATTGCAGACAAATTGCCATTATCAGACAGAGCATTTCAATGCAAGGAAAAAACCGAGGAAATGATAGTAGATGAGATTTTTGCTATCACGAGGTTGTATATAATTAGTTAACATTATCTTTGTAGCAAGGTTTAAGTTTTAGTTTTGGTCGCACGTATTTTTAACGACTATTTCACTAATGCCACTGAGTACTTAAAAAATTCACCAAATGCCACCGTGTTTTTCAAAATTCACCAAATGCCACTGAGGTTTAGTACAATATCATCAAATGTCATTTCCGTTAGTGGACCGTTAGTTGACCCCACCACTAGCACGTGTCACCTTCTGATTGGTCCGTTTTTTAAAAAAAATTAAAAATAACAAAAAGTAAAAAAAATAACAAAAAATTAAAAAAAAAACTGAACCTCAAACCCCAGCCACCAGCCCAGCCGCCGGCAGTCCCGGAACCCCAGCCACCAGCCTCCACCACCCCGAAACCCCACCCCCCTTCTCTCTCGCCGCCATTTCTCCGCCGATGTCGGCCCCTCTCCCCTTCCCTTCTTCTTCCCAAACGCACAAAAACGCCATTGAAGCTCCGTTGAAGCTCACGCATGAAAGCTTGAGAAACATCATTTTTTCACCAATTTTTTTTAAACTTGTACCAAAATGTTCACAATTCAACATACAATCAATTAGAGCAAACAATTTTGTGAATTGCTTCACCAAACAAAAAATCCCAATTCAATTTGTTTAGGGTTCTTCACAAAAATTGGTGGTGATTGGAGTTGCTGCTGGTCGGCTTTTGAGATGCAGTGGTTGGTGTTGGCAGGTGCTGGTGGGAGTTGGTGTGGTAAGCTCGCTGCGTGGTTGTGAACTAACGGAGAGGGAGAGGAAGGGGGGTGGGGTTTCGGGGTGGTGGAGGAAGGGGGGTGGGGTTTCGCGGGTTACGGGGTCGCGACGGGATAGAGGAGGGGTCGCCGGCAGCCGGCGCACCTTCCGGTGCTAGCCCCGACGGCAGGGGGTGGTGGTGGCTAGGGTTTTGGGGTGGGCAGGGGGCTCGACGACAGGGAGGAGGTGGTGGCTGGCCACCTCTGAGTTTCTTTTTTTTTTTGTTGTTGTTTTTTTTAAAAAAAATTTATAGTTAGTTTTAATTTTTTTTTAATTTTTTCAAATATTTTTGGTTTTTTTTTTAATTTTTGTTTAATTATTTTTTTTAAAAAACTGACCAATTAGAAGGTGACACGTGGCAAGTGGTGGAGTCAACTAACGGTCTACTAACGGACATTGACGGTCAACTAACGGAAATGACATTTGGTGATATTGTACTAAACCTCAGTGACATTTGGTGAATTTTGAAAAACACGATGACATTTGGTGAATTTTTTAAGTACTGAGTGACATTTGATGAAATAGCCGTATTTCTAATTATTGTATGAGTCTTTTCAAAGGCTTTTTGTATTACATTGTCATTAAAATTGGTAGTCCTTCCAAAAGCATATTTTATGAAAGAGGCCCCGGTACCTCAAATAAAGATACAATTTTTGTATCTCAAATGACATATTCATTATTTTGTGGCTATGAATTCGTGCTTAGTGATTATTTAATTGTTTTATACTTGCTGAGATGATGATTGTGTAACCAAAGTGACTCCGTTTGATGGAGTTAACTCTATAAACATTTAACATCGTTAATGTAACTTTTCTTGGATTTTTTTTTTTTTTTTTCACAGCTCTCGGATCTTGTCTTTTTTTTTTCACACCCATCATTTTTTAATTGCAAATTTACAAAGTCAGTGAAGCTCGAAAATCTGTAGACACCGGTCTGTGAAGCTCTGTACTGTTGCATCTGGTAATGGATGTTGTAGACCTGAGAAAGTGAGAGCGGCCAATTGAGTCTCAGATCTGTGCTGGAACTTGTTATCAATGGAAGGTAAGCAAATGTTGTTTCAATGAACCTGGTTACTAATATTTGTCTGTTTAGTAGAGGCGCATTAATTTTTAAATTAGTAGTTGTAGCTTTACTACCAAGGTGTTAATTGTGTAATTAACAGTTAGTTGCTTGAGTATAGAGTCAACAAGATTTAATTTTGCAATATAATTGAATGTTAGAATTGAATTGCTGCTAGATTTACCAGATTAGGGACCTCTTTGTAATTCGAAATTTATTACTATTAAAATAATTACCAGTAAAAAGACTAATGAAGTGGCATTGGGGATAATAATTACCACTATAACTGCTAAGCTATAGTTGATTGGGTAATAATTATGATGCTTTGTTATATACGTTTGATTTTTTTAATGGTCGCTGTTACGATTCTATTCCTAAATTCAGTGTATTAGAGATTTTGTCCTGAATATATTTTCTGTGTTGTGTGGAATTTTTCTTATTTACACCATGTTTGTGGTTTATAAATGAAGCAGATAAAGAGGTGGAGTTGTTAGGGGTGATGGGCATCCTGAAATGCCATCTATAATCAGGGGCAGTGAGCATGTTGACATAGTTGATAGGAGTAGTGGAGTAAAATTGATTGGGAATGGTTTCAACAAGGTTGAGGGACTTGATGAATTTGTCTTTGAGGGTGTAGAAAACAATGAGTCAGAAATGTATAGTGAAAGTCAATATGTTTCTCTTATGAAGACAATTGAGACAATCGAAACTATTGTTGCTAGCAATAACATAACTGTTGTTACAACGGTAGAACCACCTCAAGTTGGTATGGTATTTAAAAACCTGGCAAGATGTCGAATCCTATTATAAGGACTATGCTGAGCAGATTGGTTTTGGCGTTGCTAGGCGCAAGGAGTAAATTCAAAGGACAAGAAGAAGAGAATAGCCACGACTTGGAGGTGTGAGTGTTAGGGTAGACCTGATATAAGGGCAAGGAGAGAAGCTAAGAAAAGGGCTATGGCCATGGATGTTTCAGGTACAGGTGGAGTTGTAGATGGTGTAGTAGGCGAGGATGAGTTGGGGCGTGGCAAGAGACGTCCAAAAAATGTGAGTGCCCTGCCATGGTATATGCTAGTGTTAATGAAGAAGGAGAGTGAGTAGTGAGGGGGGGGGTGAAATTGAAACATGAGAGGCACAAGCCGTCCCCTAGTAACTCGAAGCTCGTTAAGGAGTATCGTATGAAGCATATGACCTCCACCGTTCGAAAGAAGTTGTTGAATTACTTTGACAAGGGTGTACCTGTTACACAAATACATAGTTGCTTGGGAACGGAGAGGGAAATGCCGTTGACTGTCAAGGATTTACAGCATGAGGTTTATAAGGCTAGAAGGTTAAAGATGGTCGGGGGTGATGCTGTGGCTATGATGGAATATTTTGATAAGATGCAAGCAGGGAATGACAATTTTTTTCATGCTCCACGGCTTGATGTAGAAGGGCGGCTGAAGGATGTATTAGTCGTGCGGCGTACGATGACTTTGGTGATGTTGTTTGTTTTGATGCAACTTATTTAACCAATGATTACGAGCTCCCATTTGTTAATTTTGTTGGAGTTAACCACCACGGGCAAACAATTTTGCTTGGGTGTGCGTTGGAATCTCGTGAAGATTCAGATACGTTTTCTTAGATTTTCAAGTAGTGGTTGGCTAGCATGAATAATAGGGCTCCTGTAGCCATATTGACTGACCAAGCGGCTGCCATGAGGAAACTGCTAGCTGAGGTGATGCCTGGTACTAGGCATCGGTGGTGTATATGGCATATAACCAGGAAGTTTCCCGAATAACTTGGCAAGTGCTCAATGTAAGTCTGTTATGTTTTTTGTACACTCTCGCATATGATTGCAGCTGTCCCTTTACTTTTTTGCTTCTTTTTTTGGATGTTGTGTTTATAAGACCTGTTGATTCTGATCAAGTTTTGACTAAGTGTTGACTGTGTAGGAGTTTTGGCTAAGGGAAGTTGTCCCTTGTTGATTTACTTGGTGTAACGAATCTTTTCCCACTGTATCCAAAATTCAAATTTAATCTACACTCTTTAAAAAGTGAGAAGATCAGCAGAACTGTTCCTTATGAACAGTAGGGCAGTGTGCGAACGGTTTTGTCCTTGTCTTGGGATGTTATTTGCGGTCTTGCCATTGGATCTTGAATTCCTTTGCTTTCTACCTCAGCGGTCAGTCCTACTTTTCCTGAATTCACTTGCCATCACTCATTCATTTCCGTTTTCTCTCTCATCCTACTCTCTTTCTCTTTCCTCCTCTGCTATTGTCCAGCCATTTTTCCACTTTTGCTTTTAAGATTTTTCGCTCTTCCATTGAAGGTCAATCTGAGTTTTCCATTGAAGCGTGTTCTGAGCTTCCTTTCTTCCATTATTGCTGAGGTAATTACTCGTACTGAATAAGTGTGAATTTTTACTAATGGAAATTCTGATTTAATAAATGGAAATTCTGATTTCACAATTCATAAACTCTATCAAATTTTTGTTATCTTTTTACTTTTGGTTGAGTTAATCTGATTTCTGATTATTTAGTTGATTTTTTATCTTACTTTTGGTTGAGTTATTCTGATCATTTATTAATTACGAGTTTGTTGAGTTCTCCTTCGGTCATTTACTTTTGGGGTTTTATTTAGTAAAGAATTTTATAATAATTAAGAAATTGTGTTGATTGTTCTATAGTCGTATCTTGTGCTGCAGTTCAGAAACTATGTTTGGATTCGGTTCTGATGATTGTAGTTTATGTTGCTTGCAGTTCAGCGTAGTGTTTCTGGTGAAGGTGTTGGTGAGTTCGATGTATCTGCATTCAAGGTATTTAGTTCATTCAGTATTTTTTTTGGTGAATAGTTCATTCAGTATTGATAGTGGTTATCATTGATTGATGGATTTTAAATTTAGTTTTGTATTGATTAACTTTTGGTGATTGGTAGCGGTTATGTTCGATTTTAGTGGTGATGGGTTGCAAATAGCAGGTGATTGGTATTTAGATGCAATCTATATAGATTTTGGTTATTTGAGGTAGCTTTTCTGTTTATTAATTTACTAATTAAGCTTTTTCATTTTGGTCGAATTCCAATGTATGGTTCCATTGTAGACTGTAGCTGCACACTTCAATTAACAAAGCAAGACCCTTATTGCTTTGTTGAACGTAATTTGCAATATCTGGTTGCATAGTTTGTGTTATTGCTGGAGTAACTGAGGTTTTAAAGAACAATTTCAGTAGGATTGGTTAAATTTTCTTATGTTTGGTCATAGTTGTATATGGCGATAATTTACTGGGTCTATAGTTCGTTTTTAGAATGCAAATTTAATATTTCTTTGAGAATATTTTTTGTTTTGGTTTTTAAGTCATATACTTAACTTTCTATCAATGTGATTTTGTAGGAATCTTATTAAAAAATCAAGCAGAACGTAGAATGAAACTGCAATTTTGCCGCCAGACAATTACAAATGGCATGAGATAAAGAATCTCAGACTCTTCCAGGTTAGCACTAAATCTTTACAGTCCATTCTTAAACTCTTCAACTGGTTTTTGAACCCTTTTACATTTGAATATACCTTTGCTTAACCGTCCCCTTTGAATCTGCAATTGGTCTTCTCCACACTAAGGGGTATCCTCCTCCTCGGTTCTTTTTATTTAACTGCTGGTTTTTGTTGCTTGTATTATAACAGGATATATATATAATCATTTAGATTAACTTTAATGATTAAATAAAAAAAAATCCATGTACTAAGGAAATGTACGATATCCCAAATGTCATGTGTGTTAGGGTGGTTAATAATATGTAACCTTGTAATGTTGTTGCATTTCTTATCAATAAGTGCTAAAGTGTGGACATATGTTTCTCAAATAACCTTTAAAAGAGAGAATAATGAGAAAAAACTCAACAGCGCTATTTTGAAGGTCTAGGGGCTCTTTAACATCAGTTGCCTTAATTCCTGGATTGATTTATTATCATTACTTAATAACACTTAAACACATAGGAAAGTCCATTTTCAGAACTTACTTTTCTCATAACCAACTCTAGGTCAAATAGCCTCTGTAAAATTAATGGCAGTTATTTAGAATAAGGTGTTCTGATTAATGCTTGGATTGTGAGTATTGTTAGGTCCTTTTCTCGAGGCTCATGTAAGACGAGTCATAGTTATTAAACTTACTGCTTACATGTCTCTTAGGAGGACTGTACTGTATTTGCAGTTTCAGTAAGATTAAGACATTACCAAATACATTTTTGTTTAGTTTCCGAAAAAGTTTTGGTTTAAGAGCACTGCAGGAAGAAGTTAATCAAACTGATAACTGTTGCAGATTGCTTATGAATATGCAAAAGAAAATGGGTTGCATTTCTGTGAAACTTTTGCTAAAACAGCACAGAAAGTCAATGAGCTCTTTTGTGAAATAGGTCACTTCTTCCTTTCCTATCCTTTTGAATCATTATTAAAATAACACAAAACTAGAATATATTCAATAGAAAATAAAAAGAGAACACACAAAGAATGACTGTCGTAGAGCTTATGAACAGTGAACGACCATTATTTAAGGTTAATCGAGGGGTAATTTCATCCCCCCCGCCCTTCTTTTATATATATATTATATATTATATATATATATATATATATTATATATATATATATATATATAATATATATATATATATATATATTTTGCTAATTTTTGTTTTATATTTTTAGTTTGTTACTTTGAATAATTTGGGTGATGAATTTTGTTACTGAGTTTGCAATCACTGATTTGAATGTTGCATAGGTTTTGATTCCTATTCTGAAACCAACTAGATACACTGGTGCTGATCCTTATAAAATGTAAGGTTAGTCTCACCTTCAATGCTTTTTTTACTAGCTATTTATGTTTCTCGAGTTTTTTGGTTTGCTATTTCAGTTATCGAGCATTTGCTTTAGAAAGTGGGATTTTGGTGAGTTTGATTGGTGTTGTTTACGTGCAATTAAGCCCTTTTCTTTCAAGTAGCTGTAGAATTGGATTCTGAGCGAAATCGGGTAAATGAATGACTAATAAGGTTTTGGATGAGGCCAAAATAAGTGAAGTGTATTCTAATTTAGCGCCAAGAAATTTAATAATCAGCTTCAGAGATTTAGTAAACGGCTTGGTTTGTAGGCAGGAAGCAGCAAGATGGCGAATACTTGATTGTGCAGGAAACCTGTACACACTTTTAAAAGTCAGAAGTTGGGATGGGTATCAAGCTCATAGATGAACTTCTGTGGTTCAGATGTTCCAAAATTGTTATTTGGTAATTTAGGGTTTCCAACTTAATTCGAAAAAAGGTCAGTATCAAGCTCATTGATGAACTAATAAGGTGACCATGTGGTGATTGCTTTGAACTTCCAGTAATAAAGGGTAAAAGAACGAGAGAGGATCTTAATCTTATAATGGAAAATGAGAATTAAAAATAAGACTGATGTCAATGTTATTAGATTGGACAAAAGCTTAAGGGGCATTGTTGCAAACCTTCCTAGCATAGTCAATCTCAATCTGATTCTTGGACCTTTATTTTTTTGGATTAATATTCTTGGATGATATGACTGTTTTAAGGTTTGCACTTCAACTCTTCAAGGTTAGGATGCTATTTCTATCTTGTTTTCATCGTTGGTTAACTCTGTTCTTTTTTGCCTACTATTTAATGTAGATGATATGGGATGAAATGGAACTCTATTCTTTTTTGCCAACTATTTTATTTAGATGATATGGGATGAAACGGAACTCTGTTCTTTTTTGCCTACTATTTTATTTAGATGGTATAGTATAGGATGAAATGGGCAAGCATGAAACAAATAGGGATAACTGAATAAGATGATAGTTGAGCTTGAACAAGAATGCATAGAAGTATACACGAGAAGAGTTGATGTGGCTAACCACTCTACAGCTCAGCTACAACTGGCTATATATTGATGATTTCGAGGCAGAACTTGCATCCATTTATTCTGCAATTGGAGAACTACCATTAAATAATAATTAATTTGTGAACTTGGTAGGGTTAGTAAACTTCACTCTTTTTAGAATGCTTGATCAGGTTTCTAATTTTATGATGCTTTGTGTGATTACTTCGACTTGTGATGTGTCTAAGATACATTTGTTTTCAAAACGGTTTGCATGCTAGTTTTGTCCATATAATTCTAAAGCAAATGTCACTTATAATTATCATAAACTTATTAATTAAACTACTTGTTTATGTGGAATGAAAATCTGAAATATTGATTTAATTTACTCTGTCACAAAGTGTTGGCGTTAATCTGAATTTTGATCAAACCTATGTGCTATATAACTTTATTTTAACAATCAGGTACACAGAATTCAAACCAAATTGAAGGAGGTCATATGTGAGAGTTTTATGACTGATGAGTTTGAAACGCGTTGGTGTGCGCTAATGTCTCAGTACAAGCTTGAGAAAAATGAATGGCTTACTAGGCTGTTTAAAGAGAGACATATGTGGGTGCGGCCTATATGAAGGAGTATTTTTGGTCCAGTATGAAGACTACGCAAAGGGTTGAGAGCATTAATAGCTTTTTTGACGGGTTTTCTTACTCGACATACAAAGCTGTTTGAATTCCTCACAAGTATCGTAGGGCATGGATAAGCGGATACGTGATGAAACCAATGCAGATGCTTACTGTTCAAAGTACTTGAGGAGGTTAGTGAGTGGTTTCAAGACGGAGAAGGTCTTTCAAAAGCTACGGACACAAAATTTCAAGAAGTCCAGACAGAATGTTCTTCGAGGATGATGTATGTGTATGATAGAGGTGAGCGAGTAATTTCTGACAATATAATTGAGTACACTCTTGAGGACCGAGTGTGGCTTGTTCCACCTGGTAAGAGTGAGAGGTAATTACTGATCGGCATAGGTATTATTGTGTTACCTTCAACACCGAAACAACGGAAGTATGTTGTAATTGCAGGAAAATTGAAACACATGGTATTATGTGTAAACACACCATCAGTATATTAGATCGGAATTTTGTGCTTGATGTGCCTGAGAGATATATTGTAAGCCGGTGGCAAAAGGACATAATGCGCAAACATACAAGGGTGAAGGTAACTGCTGATGATCCATCCGAAGTTGGTTCATGTGAAACGGTTCAATATGCTATTGAAAGTTGCTGAGCCATTGTGTGAAGAGGCGGCCATGGTGAATGATGAGACGGTACAAATGGTCATAGACTCAATTAATCAGTTGCGGTTGGATGTTGATAAGTGTAGGAAGACGAAGCTTGAGCAAACCATAGCTCTAAATTTCCCGAATGATTTTCAGGGATCTGCGAGTGCAGGGTTCAGTGGTACAGCCTTGGCTGTTCAGAAACCAACTCATGTAGAAAATGTAAAGGAAATTGGTGCTACTGTTAAGGACCCGGTTCACCGAAGAAGCCTCGAGGTAGGCCAAAGGTTCAAGTAACAAAGGTTTAGCTGATATAGGTTACAAAAAACCAAAACAGCAGAAGGCTAAAATATGGCAGCAATCTTTATGTTTTTTACACTTATTGCGATATCTGTAATTTAGCTAGTGGTTGTTTGTCATTTAGTTGTTTTGCTGATAATGTAGGAACCAAATGATGCTGAAAACGAAGGAATGATGGTGCAGACTCACCTGTAGCCCTGATGTGGCTGCTCCCGATATACTTCCAGTAAATATCCTGTTATGATTTTTCATTATACATGCCTTTCAATATTAACTTTGTAATACAAGTAGCTGCTGCATTTACTTTTTTGGAATCAAATTAATCAGGTTAAACGGAAGCAGGCACAATTGGTGGATTGCGACACTATTGGTCTGGGTGACAAAGTGACTTTTGATAATGAGTTACTAATGAGGAAAAGCATGGAATGGTGCACGGGTCCATCTGAATTCTGAAATGCTTTAGATGTGCTCTAGAAATGACTTAGGTGTTCTTGACCAGGTTAGGTGTACGTTTTAGGACATGCGTTTTTGGTGGATGTAGCTTAACCAAGTATTAGGCTATGTTTTAAGCTTATATTCGGATCTCTACATAGTAACTCAATATTTGTGGTTAATTTGCCCTTAGTTATTTTAACTAAAAGCTTGTAATTTTTATGGATCACCATTAGTACTGGATTATAGATTTAAGTTTAAGCTTTAAGTTAATTTATATTACTAAATTATTTCAGTCAGATGATAAATTACCATATTACTTTGTGCAACTTTTATGTACTGTATTACAGGCTTACCATATTCAAAGAAAAATGGCAAAAAATCAAAACACAATCAAAGTAATGAAAATCGACCAAAAGTGTCGGCTGATTAATTAATTAAAACAGTCGGCCAAAAGGCCGACTGACGAATTGAGAATCGTCAATAAACCCCGACCCCTTGGCCGGGTAAAGAAAAAAACGGCACGCAGGCCGTATAAATAGAAAAAATAAAGCATAGCTTAATTAAGCAGAAGGAGGGCGGTCAAGTTTAGCAAGCGTCTGAGGCAAGTCCTCAACTGGCGCCTGGTCCTTCTCAGCAGTCGCCTCCTCCTACGCAGGACCTTCCTGGGGCGGCTCCTCCTAGGCTGGCTCCCCCTACCTCGGCTCCCCTGCCGCCTCGCCTTCCTGCTCAGACTCAGAAGAAGAGTCAGATGACTCCTCCTCCTCTTCGGCCGCCTCCTCATCGTCTATCTGACCAAGAATTTCAGCATTGTAGGCGTCAGAACAGGTGGCGAACTGCTTATCCCATTTTTCAAAGTTGGAATTAGGGAGTAGAGCAGCCCAGGAACTCTTCATGATGGCCATATAGTCATCATTCATGTCCTGGACGAGGACCTCCTTGTCCTTTTGCTCCGCCTCCGACAGTTGAGCTTGAATTTGAGCAGTAAGGTCCGCCTCTTGAGTCTGTAGGCGGCTCTTCAGCTTGGTAAGGCGCCTACGCAGGCTCTCCTCCTCCTTCTCCGCCTGCCTGAGAGGCTCCATCTCCTCTCTAAGGGCCGCCAAGGAATGCTCCAGCTCTTGAATCTTGGCCCTGGCCGCCTCAAGGTCCTTCTTGACCTACAAATTGGCTGACGCCTGAGAATAAAGGATGTCAATCGTCAAGATTTCATTTTGGGCTATCTGGAACATAGCCTTGTCAAAATCAGAGGCGTCATGGCCTTGGCAGAATTTACCTCTCGGTTCTTCTCATTAATGGGCCGACAGAGCCCTTGCACGCGGAGCATAGTCTGCGGGCGTCAGTTACACCAGGCGTCAAATAAACAGGCGGCTTAAACCAATAAAGCATTAAAAAGTGCTAAGTTACCTCAGCCAGGATGGCCTCCAAATTCAGGGTGCCGACTCCTGGCACATGGTCCTTCTCCTCAGTAGGAATGGAGCGCAGCATAGTCCTGGCCATCTGGACCAGGTCAATCTCAGCAGGGGCGCCTGCAAAAAAAGATTGGTTAAATTCAGTCAAAACACGAAAAACAAGTCGCCTGGTTCTCATAAAACAGGCGGCCCTTCAAAAATTCACAAAAAGAAAGGCAACTAACTTTGGTATCCCTTGGAGGCCGGCTGGTCGCCGGGGTAACAGGCGTCCTAACCCCTCTAGGGGGGGTTCCTGTTCTGCTTCTCAGCAGAAGGCCGCCTGGCATTCCCAGGTGTGGAGACGTCCCTAGCCGTCTGCTTTCGGACTTTGGGGTCCGGCTGGGAAGCAGGAGAGGACCTGGACGTGTTGCCCTGCAAACAAAATTAAACAAATTAATAAGCAGGCGGTGGGTTTACTAGAGAGATTTCTCAGGAGAGGTTCCAGAGAACCAATCCCATGCTGACACGTGGCATACCCAATGATTGGGTAAAATGACGGCTTTTCTAGCCCAATTCCCGAGGAAGCCCTCCATTCCTAAGTTTTCGTTACCTAGGATGGCGGCACACATTTCAAGACCCTATAAATAGAGAGATGTTCCCATCATGGGACACATTCAGAAATATACGCAAAAAACAGAGCAATCATTAATTGCAGATATTCTCTCGAAATCCGAGAAAATACTTCACTTTCCGCACTTTTTACAGACTCCATACACGTTCTAACTTGATCGTTGGAGGCGGAACTCCACCCACCCGAAGTCTCCGCTATTTTGCAGGTACAGGAGTCCAGAGACCAATCTTGGAATTGTAACTCTCCCGCAGGACATCAAAAAACTTCGAAACACTAATAAGTTCAAATAATTTCAAATCAATACTAATAAGTTCTGATAAGTTCTAATAAGTAAAAATAAGTATTGCATTCTCAAAAAAAAAAAAATAAAAAAAATTCAATAAGTATATTATAAGTTCGGATCAATATTAATAAGTTAAGATAATAAGCAAAATTAAGTTAAATAGAATGGACCCATAAAGCAAGTCATAATTTATATTTTTTACTAGTACTTCGTATAATTTACATGTCATAATGTGAGTATCAACTACAATGGGAGTACTATTTTTCAGGCGCGTGCATATTTACAATTTCTATTTACAATGGGAGAAGGAGGGATATAAGGATAATTCCAACCTGACCACAAGGGTTAAAGGCGGAGTTGTAACCACTATTTCAAACCATTCCAAAATTTTAAGATTCTTAAAGCTAAACTTTGAACCTGTAGGTAATTAAACGTATAGTGTAAGAGAATGACAAAAACCTAAAATAAAACAAGAAAAAAGGAAATGAGTGTAGAAGCAAGTATGTATTACACCATTCCTGACTAAGCTAACAATTAGGTACTCACATTTGAGGGTTTTCACCCTTTGAGTACTCACTTTTCTTCACCCTTTAGGTACTCATGCTCAAATTTAGGTTAGTAATCATACCCTTCACCATATCACATTAATCCTAATATAATTAACTTGTTTTTAAAAAAAAATCAATTTTATGTATAAACATAAGTTTTATTTTATCCGGCATTGTTTTATATAGTGTCATAATTGTGTGGCTTGCTTTTAGAATGACCAATTATAAATATAATGTACTC
>NW_018743354.1:0-63290 GCF_001683475.1 Chenopodium quinoa | reverse complement strand
AATCAAATGAAAGTTAAACGCATTCAAACAAAGCTATTTGAATCAAATGAAGTCAAATACATTTTACAAAGCTAATTGAACCAAATGAAAGTCAAACTCATTCAAACAAAGCTAATTGAATCAAATGAAAGTCAAATACATTCTACAAAGCTAATTGAATCAAATGAAAATCAAACACATTCAAATAAATTTGAATCAAATGAAAGTCAAACACATTCAAACAAAGCTATTTTAATTAAATGAATGTCAAATACATTCTACAAAGCTAATTGAATCAAATGAAAGTCAACACATTCAAATAAAGCTATTTGAATCAAATGAAAGTCAAATACATTCTACAAAGCTAATTGAATCAAATGAAAGTCAAACACATTCAAACAAAGCTATTTGAATCAAATGAGAGTCAAATAAATTCAAACAAAGCTAATTTAAAACAAATAAAAGTAAAATACATTCTACAAAGCTAATTGCATCAAATGAAAGTCAAACACATTCAAACAAAGCCTTTAAATCAACTGAAAGTCAAACACATTCAAAAAAAGCTTTTTAATTTAATGATAGTCAAACACATTAAAACAAAGCTATATAAATCAAATGAAAGGAAATGCATTCTACAAAGCAAATTGAATTAAATGAAATTCAAACACATTCAACAAAGCTATTTGAATCAAATGACAGTAAAATACATTCTACAAAGCTAATTGAATCAATTGAAAGTCAAACACATTCAAACAAAGCTATAATCAAACAAAGCTAATTGAATCAAATGAAAGTCAAACACATTCAAACAAAGCTAAGAATCAATTCAAAAAGCTGAAAGTCAAATACATTCAACAAAGCTAATAAATCAAATGAAAGTCAAACACATTCAAACAAAGCAAATTGAATCAAATGAAAGTCAAACACATTCAAACAAAGCTATTTTAAATCAAATGAATGTCAAATACGTTCAACAAAGCTAATTGTATCAAATAAAGTCAAACACATTAAAATAAGCTATTTGAATCAAATGAAAGTCAAACGCATTGAAACAAAGTTATTTAAATCAAATGAAAGTGAAATGCATTCTACAAAGCTTATTGAATCAAAGAAAGTTAAACGCATTCAAACAAAGCTATTTGAATCAAATGAGAGTCAAATACATTCTACAAAGCTAATTGAATCAAATGAAAGTCAAACTCATTCAAACAAAGCTAATTGAATCAAATGAAGTCAAACCATTCAAACAAAGCTAATTGAATCAAATGAAAGTCAAATACATTCTACAAAGCTAATTGAATGAATGTCAAATACAACAAAGCTAATTGAACAAATGAAAGTCAAACACATTCAAACAAAGCTATTTGAATCAAATGAAAGTCAAACACATTCAAACAAGCCTTTTAAATCAAATAAAAGTCAAAGACATTCAAAAAAGCTTTTTAATTTAAATGAAAGTCAAACACATTCAAACAAAGCTATATAAATCAAATGAAAGTGAAATGCATCTAAAAAGCAAATTGAATCAAATGAAATTCAATCACATTCAAACAAAGCTATTTGAATCAAATGAAAGTCAAACATTCTACAAAGCTAATTGAATCAAATGAAACTCAAACACATTCAAAAAGCTATTTGAATCAAATGAGAGTCAAACATGTTCAAACAAAGCTAATTAAATCAAATAAAGTCAAATACATTCTACAAAGCTAATTGAATCAAATGAAAGTCATTCAACAAAGCTATTTGAATCAAATAAAAGTCAATACATTCTACAAGCTAATTGAATCAAATGTCAAACACATTCAAACAAAGCTATTTGAATCAAATGAAAGTAAATACATTCTACAAAGCTAATTGAATCAAACACATTCAAACAAAGCTATTTGAATTAAATGAAGTCAAAACATTCAAACAAAGCTAATTAAATCAAATAAAAGTCAAAAATTCTACAAAGCTAATTGAATCAAATGAAAGTCAAAACACATTCAAACAAAGCTAATTGAATCAAATGAAAGTCAAGTACATTCAACAAAGCTAATAGAATCAAATGAAAGTGCAAATTGAATCAAATGCAAGTCAAACACATTCAAACAAAGCTATTTTAATCAAATGAATGTCAAATACGTTCAACAAAGCTAATTGTATCAAATGAAAGTAAACACATTAAATAAAGCTATTTGAATCAAATGAAAGTCAAACGCATTGAAACAAAGTTATTTAAATAAAATGAAAGTGAAATGCATTCTAAAAAGCTTATTGAATCAAATGAAAGTTAAACGCATTCAAACAAAGCTATTTGAATCAAATGAGAGTCAAATACATTCTACAAAGCTAATTGAATCAAATGAAAGTGCTAATTGAATCAAATGAAAGTCAAATACATTCTACAAAGCTAATTGAATCAAATGTCAAATACGTTCAACAAAGCTAATTGTATCAAATGAAAGTCAAACACATTAAAATAAAGCTATTTGAATCAAATGAAAGTCAAACGCATTGAAACAAAGTTATTTAAATCAAATGAAAGTGAAATGCATTCTACAAAGCTAATTGAATCAAATGAAAGTTAAACGCATTCAAACAAAGCTATTTGAATCAAATGAGAGTCAAATACATTTTACAAGCTAATTGAACCAAATGAAAGTCAAACTCATTCAAACAAAGCTAATTGAATCAAATGAAAGTCAAATACATTCTACAAAGCTAATTGAATCAAATGAAATCAAACACATTCAAATAAAGTATTTGAATCAAATGAAAGTCAAACACATTCAAACAAAGCTATTTTAATTAAATGAATGTCAAATACATTCTACAAAGCTAATTGAATCAAATGAAAGTCAACACATTCAAAAAAGCTATTTGAATCAAATGAAAGTCAAATACATTCTACAAAGCTAATTGAATCAAATGAAAGTCAAACACATTCAAACAAAGCTATTTGAATCAAATGAGAGTCAAATAATTCAAACAAAGCTAATTTAAACAAATAAAAGTAAAATACATTCTACAAAGCTAATTGCATCAAATGAAAGTCAAACACATTCAAACAAAGCCTTTTAAATCAACTGAAAGTCAAACACATTCAAAAAAAAGCTTTTTAATTTAAATCAAACACATTAAAACAAAGCTATATAAATCAAATGAAAGGAAATGCATTCTACAAAGCAAATTGAATTAAATGAAATTCAAACACATTCAAACAAAGCTATTTGAATCAAATGACAGTAAATACATTCTACAAAGCTAATTGAATCAATTGAAAGTCAAACACATTCAAACAAAGCTATTTGAATCAAATGAAAGTCAAATACATTCTACAAAGCTAATTGAATCAAATGAAAGTCAAACACATTCAAACAAAGCTAATTAAATCAAATGAAAGTCAAACACATTCAAACAAAGCTATTTTAATTAAATGAAAGTCAAATACATTCAACAAAGCTAATGAATCAAATGAAAAAGCTAATTGAATCAAATGAAAGTCAAACACATTCAAACAAGCTAATTGAATCAAATGAAAGTCAAATACATTCAAAAAGCTACAAACAAATACATTCTACAAAGCTAATTGAACAAATGAAAGTCAAACACATTCAAACAAAGCTATTTGAATCAAATGAAAGTCAAACACATTCAAACAAAGCCTTTTAAATCAAATAAAAGTCAAAGACATTCAAAAAAGCTTTTTAATTTAAATGAAAGTCAAACACATTCAAACAAAGCTATATAAATCAAATGAAAGTGAAATGCAATCTAAAAGCAAATTGAATCAAATGAAATTCAATCACATTCAAACAAAGCTATTGAATCAAATGAAAGTCAAATACATTCTACAAAGCTAATTGAATCAAATGAAACTCAAACACATTCAAACAAAGCTATTTGAATCAAATGAGAGTCAAACATGTTCAAACAAAGCTAATTAAATCAAATAAAGTCAAATACATTCTACAAAGCTAATTGAATCAAATGAAAGTAAAAACATTCAACAAAGCTATTTGAATCAAACAAAGCTCAAATGAAAGTCAAACACATTCAAACAAAGCTATTTGAATCAAATGAAAGTCATTCTACAAAGCTAATTGAATCAAATAAAAGTGAAACACATTCAAACAAAGCTATTTGAATAAATGAATCAAAAACATTCAAACAAAGCTAATTAAATCAAAGTCAATACATTCTACAAAGCTAATTGAATCAAATGAAAGTCAAACACATTCAAACAAAGCTAATTGAATCAAATGAAAGTCAAATACATTCAACAAAGCTAATAGAATCAAATGAAAGTCAAAACATTCAAACAAAGCAAATTGAATCAAATGAAGTCAAACACATTCAAACAAAGCTTTTTAAAAATGAATGTCAAATACGTTCAACAAAGCTAATTGTATCAAATGAAAGTTAAACACATTAAAATAAAGCTATTTGAATCAAATGAAAGTCAAACGCATTGAAACAAAGTTATTTAAATAAAATGAAAGTGAAATGCATTCTAAAAAGCTATTGAATCAAATGAAAGTTAAACATTCAAACAAAGCTATTTGAATCAAATGAAGTCAAATACATTCTACAAAGCTAATTGAATCAAATAAAGTCAAATTCAACAAAGCTAATTGAATCAAATGAAAGTCAAACATTCAAAGCTAATTGAATCAAATGAAAAATAAACAAAGCTAATTGTATCAAATGAAAGTCAAACACATTAAAATAAAAGCTATTGAATCAAATGAAAGTCAAACGCATTGAAACAAAGTTATTTAAATCAAATGAAAGTGAAATGCATTCTACAAAGCTAATTGAATCAAATGAAAGTTAAACATTCAAACAAAGCTATTTGAATCAAATGAAGTCAAATACATTCAAAGCTAATTAAAAATGAAAGTCAAATCATTCAAACAAAGCTAATTGAATCAAATGAAAGTCAAATACATACAAAGCTAAGAAATCAAAGCTAGAATCAAACTTCAAGCTAAAATCAAATGAAGTCAAATACATTCTACAAAGCTAATTGAATCAAATGAAAGTCAAACACATTCAATTTGAATCAAATGAAAGTCAAATACATTCTACAAAGCTAATTGAATCAAATGAAAGTCAAACACATTCAAACAAAGCCAAATACATTCTACAAAGCTAATTGAACAAATGAAAGTCAAACACATTCAAACAAAGCTAATCAAATGAAAGTCAAACACATTCAAACAAAGCCTTTTAAATCAAATAAAAGTCAAACACATTCAAAAAAAGCTTTTAATTTAAATGAAAGTCAAACACATTCAAACAAAGCTATATAAATCAAATGAAAGTGAAATGCATTCTACAAAGCAAATTGAATTAAATGAAATTCAAACACATTCAAACAAAGCTATTTGAATCAAATGAAATCAAATACATTCTACAAAGCTAATTGAATCAAATGAAAGTCAAACACATTCAAACAAAGCTAATTGAATCAAATGAAAGTCAAACACATTCAAACAAAGCTATTTTAATTAAATGAATGTCAAATACATTCTACTATTGAATCAAATGAAAGTGAAACAATTCAAACAAAGCATTCATTCTACAAAGCAAATTGAAACAAATGAAAGTCAAACACATCAAACTCAAATGAAAGTCAGCTATTGAACAAATAAAAGTCAAACACATTCAAAAAAGCTATTTGAATCAAATGAAAGTCAAACACATTTTTTAAATCAAATAAAAGTCAAACACATTCAAAAAAAGCTTTTTAATTTAAATGAAAGTCAAACACATTCAAACAAAGCTATATAAATCAAATGAAAGTGAAATGCAATCTACAAAGCAAATTGAATCAAATGAAATTCAATCACATTCAAATAAAGCTATTTGAATCAAATGAAAGTCAAATACATTCTACAAAGCTAATTGAATCAAATGAAACTCAAACACATTCAAACAAAGCTATTTGAATCAATTGAAGTCAAACATGTTCAAACAAAGCTAATTAAATCAAATAAAAGTCAAATACATTCTACAAAGCTAATTGAATCAAATGAAAGTCAAAAACATTCAAACAAAGCTATTTGAATCAAATGAAAGTCAAATACATTCTACTAAGCTAATTGATCAAATGAAAGTCAAACCATTCAAACAAAGCTATTGAATCAAATGAAAGTCAAATACGTTCTACAAAGCTAATTGAATCAAATAAAAGTGAAACACATTCAAACAAAGCTATTTGAATTAAATGAGAGTAAAAAACATTCAAACAAAGCTAATTAAATCAAATAAAAGTCAAATACATTCTACAAAGCTAATTGAATCAAATGAAAGTCAAACACATTCAAACAAAGCTATTTGAATCAAATGAAAGTCAAACATTCAACACAAATGAAAGTCAAACACATTCAAACAAAGCAAATTAAATCAAATGAAAGTCAAACACATTCAAACAAAGCTATTTTAATCAAATGAATGTCAAATACGTTCAACAAAGCTAATTGTATCAAATGAAAGTCAAACACATTAAAATAAAGCTATTTGAATCAAATGAAAGTCAAACGCATTGAAATTATTTAAATCAAATGAAAGTGAAATGCATTCTACAAAGCTTATTGAATCAAATGAAAGTTAAACGCATTCAAACAAAGCTATTTGAATCAAATGAGAGTCAAATACATTCTACAAAGCTAATTGAATCAAAAGAAAGTCAAACTCATTCAAACAAAGCTAATTGAATCAAATGAAAGTCAAATACATTCTACAAAGCTAATTGAATCAAATGAATGTCAAATACGTTTAAAAAGCTAATTGTATCAAATGAAAGTCAAACACATTAAAATAAAGCTATTTGAATCAAATGAAAGTCAAACGCATTGAAACAAAATTATTTAAATCAAATGAAAGTGAAATGCATTCTACAAAGCTAATTGAATCAAATGAAAGTTAAACGCATTCAAACAAAGCTATTTGAATCAAATGAGAGTCAAATACATTCTACAAAGCTAATTGAATCAAATGAAAGTCAAACTCATTCAAACAAAGCTAATTGAATCAAATGAAAGTCAAATACATTCTACAAAGCTAATTGAAAATGAAATCAAACACATTCAAATAAAGCTATTCAAACACATTCAAACAAAGCTATTTTAATTAAATGAATGTCAAATACATTCTACAAAGCTAATTGAATCAAATGAAAGTCAAACACATTCAAATAAAGCTATTTGAATCAAATGAAAGTCAAATACATTCTACAAAGCTAATTAAATCAAATGAAAGTCAAACATTCAAACAAAGCTATTTGAATCAAATGAGAGTCAAATAAATTCACAAAGCTAATTTAAACAAATAAAAGTAAACATTCTACAAAGCTAATTGCAATCAAATGAAAGTCAAACACATTCAAACAAAGCCTTTAAATCAAATGAAAGTCAAACACATTCAAAAAAAAGCTTTTTAATTTAAATGAAGTCAAACACATTCAAACAAAGCTATATAAATCAAATGAAAGTGAAATGCATTCTAAGCAAATTGAATTAAATGAAATTCAAACACATTCAAACAAAGCTATTTGAATCAAATGACAGTCAAATACATTCTACAAAGCTAATTGAATCAAATGAAAGTCAAATCAAACAAAGTTATTTGAATCAAATGAACTACAAAGCTAATTGAATCAATTGAAAGTCAAACACATTCAAACAAAGCTATTTGAATCAAATGAAAGTCAAATACATTCTACAAAGCTAATTGAATAAAATGAAAGTCAAACACATTCAAACAAAGCTAATTGAATCAAATGAAAGTCAAACACATTCAAACAAAGCTATTTTAATTAAATGAAAGTCAAATACATTCAACAAAGCTAATAGAATCAAATGAAAGTCAAACACATTCAAACAAAGCAAATTGAATCAAATGAAAGTCAAACACATTCAAACAAAGCTATTTTAATCAAATGAATGTCAAATACGTTCAACAAAGCTAATTGATCAAATAAAGTCAAACACATTAAAATAAAGCTATTTGAATCAAATGAAAGTCAAACGCATTGAAACAAAGTTATTTAAATCAAATGAAAGTGAAATGCATTCTACAAAGCTTATTGAATCAAATGAAAGTTAAACGCATTCAAACAAAGCTATTTGAATCAAATGAGATCAAATACATTCTACAAAGCTAATTGAATCAAATGAAAGTCAAACTCATTTCAAACAAAGCTAATTGAATCAAATGAAAGTCAAATACATTCTACAAAGCTAATTGAATCAAATGAATGTCAAATACGTTCAACAAAGCTAATTGTATCAAATGAAAGTCAAACACATTAAAATAAAGCTATTTGAATCAAATGAAAGTCAAACGCATTGAAACAAAGTTATTTAAATCAAATGAAAGTAAAATGCATTCTACAAAAGCTAATTGAATCAAATGAAAGTTAAACGCATTCAAACAAAGCTATTTGAATCAAATGAGAGTCAAATACATTTTACAAAGCTAATTGAACCAAATGAAAGTCAAACTCATTCAAACAAAGCTAATTGAATCAAATGAAAGTCAAATACATTCTACAAAGCTAATTGAATCAAATGAAAATCAAACACATCAAATAAAGCTATTTGAATCAAATGAAAGTCAAACACATTCAAACAAAGCTATTTTAATTAAATGAATGTCAAATACATTCAACAAAGCAAATGAAAGTCAAACACATTCAAACAAAGCTTTTGAATCAAATGAAAGTCAAACACATTCAATTGGAAAAATGAAAGTCAACACATTCAAACAAAGCTATATAATCAAATGAAAGTGAAATGCATTCTACAAAGCAAATTGAATTAAATGAAATTCAAACACATTCAAACAAAGCTATTTGAATCAAATGACAGTAAATACATTCTACAAAGCTAATTGAATCAATTGAAAGTCAAACAAATTCAAACAAAGCTATTTGAATCAAATGAAAGTCAAATACATTCTACAAAGCTAATTGAATCAAATGAAAGTCAAACACATTCAAACAAAGCTAATTGAATCAAATGAAAGTCAAACACATTCAAACAAAGCTATTTTAATTAAATGAATGTCAAATACATTCTAAAAGCTAGTTGAATCAAATAAAGTGAAACACATTTAAACAAAGCTATTTGAATCAAACATTCTACAAAGCAAATTGAAACAAATGAAAGTCAAACACATCAAACAAAGTTATTTGACTCAAATGAAAGTCAAATACATTCTACAATGCTAATTGAACAAATGAAAGTCAAACACATTCAAACAAAGCTATTTGAATCAAATGAAGTCAAACACATTCAAACAAAGCTTTTAAATCAAATAAAAGTCAAACATTCAAAAAAAGCTTTTTAATTTAAATGAAAGTCAAACACATTTAAACAAAGCTATATAAATCAAATGAAAGTGAAATGCAATCTAAAAGCAAATTGAATCAAATGAAATTCAATCACATTCAAACAAAGCTATTTGAATCAAATGAAAGTCAAATACATTCTACAAAGCTAATTGAATCAAATGAAACTCAAACACATTCAAACAAAGCTATTGAATCAAAGTCAAACATGTTCAAACAAGCTAATTAAATCAAATAAAAGTCAAATACATTCTACAAAGCTAATTGAATCAAATGAAAGTCAAAAACATTCAAACAAAGCTATTTGAATCAAATGAAAGTCAAATACATTCTACTAAGCTAATTTGATCAAATGAAAGTCAAACACATTCAAACAAAGCTATTTGAATCAAATGAAAGTCAAATACGTTCTACAAAGCTAATTGAATCAAATAAAGTTAAACACATTCAAACAAAGCTATTTGAATTAAATGAGAGTAAACATTTAAACAAATCTAATTAAATCAAATAAAAGTCAAATACATTCTACAAAGCTAATTGAATCAAATGAAAGTCAAACACATTCAAACAAAGCTATTTGAATCAAATGAAAGTCAAATACATTCAACAAAGTAATAATCAAATGAAAGTCAAACACATTCAAACAAAGCAAATTAAATCAAATGAAAGTCAAACACATTCAAACAAAGCTATTTTAATCAAATGAATGTCAAATACGTTCAACAAAGCTAATTGTATCAAATGAAAGTCAAACACATTAAAATAAAGCTATTTGAATCAAATGAAAGTCAAACGCATTGAAACAAAGTTATTTAAATCAAATGAAAGTGAAATGCATTCTACAAAGCTATTGAATCAAATGAAAGTTAAACGCATTCAAACAAAGCTATTTGAATCAAATGAGAGTCAAATACATTCTACAAAGCTAATTGAATCAAATGAAAGTCAAACTCATTCAAACAAAGCTAATTGAATCAAATGAAAGTCAAATACATTCTACAAAGCTAATTGAATCAAATGAATGTCAAATACGTTTAACAAAGCTAATTGTATCAAATGAAAGTCAAACACATTAAAATAAGCTATTTGAATCAAATGAAAGTCAAACGCATTGAAACAAAGTTATTTAAATCAAATGAAAGTGAAATGCATTCTACAAAGCTAATTGAATCAAATGAAAGTTAAACGCATTCAAACAAAGCTATTTGAATCAAATGAGAGTCAAATACATTCTACAAAGCTAATTGAATCAAATGAAAGTCAAACTCATTCAAACAAAGCTAATTGAATCAAATGAAAGTCAAATACATTCTACAAAGCTAATTGAATCAAATGAAAATCAAACACATTCAAATAAAGCTATTTGAATCAAATGAAAGTCAAACACATTCAAACAAAGCTATTTTAATTAAATGAATGTCAAATACATTCTACAAAGCTAATTGAATCAAATGAAAGTCAAAACATTCAAATAAAGCTATTTAAATCAAATGAAAGTCAAATACATTCTACAAAGCTAATTGAATCAAATGAAAGTCAAACACATTCAAACAAAGCTATTTGAATCAAATGAGAGTCAAATAAATTCAAACAAAGCTAATTTAAACAAATAAAAGTAAAATACATTCTACAAAGCTAATTGCATCAAATGAAAGTCAAACACATTCAACAAAGCCTTTTAAATCAACTGAAAGTCAAACACATTTAAAAAAAAGCTTTTTAATTTAAATGATAGTCAAACACATTCAAACAAAGCTATATAAATCAAATGAAAGTGAAATGCATTCTACAAAGCAAATTGAATTAAATGAAATTCAAACACATTCAAACAAAGCTATTTGAATCAAATGAAGTCAAATACATTCTACAAAGCTAATTGAATCAAATGAAAGTCAAACACATTCAAACAAAGCTATTTGAATCAAATGAAAGTCAAATACATTCTACAAAGCTAATTGAATCAAATGAAAGTCAAACACATTCAAACATCAAACAAAGATTTTGAATCAAATGAAAGTCAAATACATTCTACAAAGCTAATTGAATCAAATGAAAGTCAAACACATTCAAATAAAGCTATTTGAATCAAATGAAAGTCAAATACATTCTACAAAGCTAATTGAATCAAATGAAGTCAAACACATTCAAACAAAGCTTTTGAATCAAAGAAGAGTCAAACAAACAAAGCTAATTAAATCAAATAAAAGAAATACATTCTAAAAGCTAATTGAATCAAATGAAAGTCAAACACATTCAAACAAAGCTATTTGAATCAAATGAAAGTCAAACACATTCAAACAAAGCCTTTTAAATCAAATAAAAGTCAAACACATTCAAAAAAGCTTTTTAATTTAAATGAAAGTCAGAACATTCAAACAAAGCTATATAATCAAATGAAAGTGAAATGCATTCTACAAAGCAAATTGAATTAAATGAAATTCAAACACATTCAAACAAAGCTATTTGAATCAAATGACAGTAAAATACATTCTACAAAGCTAATTGAATCAATTGAAAGTCAAACACATTCAAACAAAGCTATTTGAATCAAATGAAAGTCAAATACATTCTACAAAGCTAATTGAATCAAATGAAAGTCAAACACATTCAAACAAAGCTAATTGAATCAAATGAAAGTCAAACACATTCAAACAAAGCTATTTTAATTAAATGAATGTCAAATACATTCTATAAAGCTATTGAATTAAATGAAAGTGAAACACATTCAAACAAAGCTATTCGAAAAAATGAAAGTCAAATACATTCTACAAAGCAATTGAAACAAATGAAAGTCAAACACATCAAACAAAGTTATTTGACTCAAATGAAAGTCAATACATTCTACAAATTGAACAAATGAAAGTCAAACATTCAAACAAAGTTATTTGAATCAAATGAAAGTCAAACATTCAAATTTAAATCAAATAAAAGTCAAACACATTCAAAAAAAGCTTTTTAATTTAAATGAAAGTCAAACACATTCAAACAAAGCTATATAAATCAAATGAAAGTGAAATGCAATCTACAAAGCAAATTGAATCAAATGAAATTCAAACACATTCAAACAAAGCTATTTGAATCAAATGAAAGTCAAATACATTCTACAAAGCTAATTGAATCAAATGAAACTCAAACACATTCAAACAAAGCTATTTGAATCAATTGAAGTAAAAACATGTTCAAACAAAGCTAATTAAATGAAATAAAAGTCAAATACATTCTACAAAGCTAATTGAATCAATGAAAGTTAAAACATTCAAACAAAGCTATTTGAATCAAATGAAAGTCAATACATTCTACTAAGCTAATTGGATCAAATGAAAGTCAAACAAATTCAAACAAAGCTATTTGAATCAAATGAAAGTCAAATACGTTCTACAAAGCTAATTGAATCAAATAAAAGTGAAACACATTCAAACAAAGCTATTTGAATTAAATGAAGTCAAATACATTAAAATAAAGCTATTTGAATCAAATGAAAGTCAAACGCATTGAAACAAAGTTATTTAAATCAAATGAAAGTGAAATGCATTCTACAAAGCTTATTGAATCAAATGAAAGTTAAACGCATTCAAACAAAGCTATTTGAATCAAATGAGAGTCAAATACATTCTACAAAGCTAATTGAATCAAATGAAAGTCAAACTCATTCAAACAAAGCTAATTGAATCAAATGAAAGTCAAATACATTCTACAAAGCTAATTGAATCAAATGAATGTCAAATACGTTTAACAAAGCTAATTGTATCAAATGAAAGTCAAACACATTAAAATAAAGCTATTTGAATCAAATGAAAGTCAAACGCATTGAAACAAAGTTATTTAAATCAAATGAAAGTGAAATGCATTCTACAAAGCTAATTGAATCAAATGAAAGTTAAACGCATTCAAACAAAGCTATTTGAATCAAATGAGAGTCAAATACATTCTACAAAGCTAATTGAATCAAATGAAAGTCAAACTCATTCAAACAAAGCTAATTGAATCAAATGAAAGTCAAATACATTCACAAAGCTAATTGAATCAAATGAAATCAAACACATTCAAATAAAGCTATTTGAATCAAATGAAAGTCAAACACATTCAAACAAAGCTATTTTAATTAAATGAATGTCAAATACATTCTACAAAGCTAATTGAATCAAATGAAAGTCAAACACATTCAAATAAAGCTATTTAAATCAAATGAAAGTCAAATACATTCTACAAAGCTAATTGAATCAAATGAAAGTCAAACACATTCAAACAAAGCTATTTGAATCAAATGAGAGTCAAATAAATTCAAACAAAGCTAATTAAACAAATAAAGTAAAAAAATACATTCTACAAAGCTAATTGCATCAAATGAAAGTCAAACACATTCAACAAAGCCTTTTAAATCAACTGAAAGTCAAACACATTTAAAAAGCTTTTTAATTTAAATGATAGTCAAACACATTCAAACAAAGCTATATAAATCAAATGAAAGTGAAATGCATTCTACAAAGCAAATTGAATTAAATGAAATTCAAACACATTCAAACAAAGCTATTTGAATCAAATGACAGTCAAATACATTCTACAAAGCTAATTGAATCAAATGAAAGTCAAACACATTCAAACAAAGCTATTTGAATCAAATGAAAGTCAAATACATTCTACAAAGCTAATTGAATCAAATGAAAGTCAAACACATTGAAACAAATCTATTTGAATCAAATGAAAGTCAAACACATTCAAAAAAGATTTTGAATCAAATGAAAGTCAAATACATTCTACAAAGCTAATTGAATCAAATGAAAGTCAAACACATTCAAATAAAGCTATTTGAATCAAATGAAAGTCAAATACATTCTACAAAGCTAATTGAATCAAATGAAGTCAAACACATTCAAACAAAGCTGTTTGAATCAAAGAAGAGTCAAATAAATTCAAACAAAGCTAATTAAATCAAATAAAAGTAAAATACATTCTACAAAGCTAATTGAATCAAATGAAAGTCAAAGCTACAAACACATTCAAACAAAGCCTTTTAAATCAAATAAAGTCAAACACATTCAAAAAAAGCTTTTTAATTTAAATGAAAGTCAACACATTCAAACAAAGCTATATAATCAAATGAAAGTGAAATGCATTCTACAAAGCAAATTGAATTAAATGAAATTCAAACACATTCAAACAAAGCTATTTGAATCAAATGACAGTAAAATACATTCTACAAAGCTAATTGAATCAATTGAAAGTCAAACACATTCAAACAAAGCTATTTGAATCAAATGAAAGTCAAATACATTCTACAAAGCTAATTGAATCAAATGAAAGTCAAACACATTCAAACAAAGCTAATTGAATCAAATGAAAGTCAAACACATTCAAACAAAGCTATTTTAATTAAATGAATGTCAAATACATTATAAAGCTAGTTGAATCAAATGAAAGTGAAACACATTCAAACAAAGCTATTGAAGAAAATGAAAGTCAAATACATTCTACAAAGCAAATTGAAACAAATGAAAGTCAAACACAGTCAAACAAAGTTATTTGACTCAAATGAAAGTCAATACATTCTACAAGCTAATTGAACAAATGAAAGTCAAACACATTCAAACAAAGTTATTTGAATCAAATGAAAGTCAAACACATTCAAACAAAGCCTTTTAAATCAAATAAAGTCAAAACACATTCAAAAAAAGCTTTTTAATTTAAATGAAAGTCAAACACATTCAAACAAAGCTATATAAATCAAATGAAAGTGAAATGCAATCTACAAAAGCAAATTGAATCAAATGAAATTCAATCACGTTCAAACAAAGCTATTTGAATCAAATGAAAGTCAAATACATTCTACAAAGCTAATTGAATCAAATGAAACTCAAACACATTCAAACAAAGCTATTTGAATCAATTGATAGTAAAAACATGTTCAACCAAAGCTAATTAAATCAAATAAAAGTCAAATACATTCTACAAAGCTAATTGAATCAATGAAAGTTAAAAACATTCAAACAAAGCTATTTGAATCAAATGAAAGTCAATACATTCTACTAAGCTAATTGGATCAAATGAAAGTCAAACAAATTCAAACAAAGCTATTTGAATCAAATGAAAGTCAAATACGTTCTACAAAGCTAATTGAATCAAATAAAAGTGAAACACATTCAAACAAAGCTATTTGAATTAAATGAGAGTAAAAACATTCAAACAAAGCTAATTAAATCAAATAAAAGTCAAATACATTCTAAAGCTAATTGAATCAAATGAAAGTCAAACACATTCAAACAAAGCTTTGAATCAAATGAAAGTCAAATACATTCAACAAAGTAATAGAATCAAATGAAAGTCAAACACATTCAAACAAAGCAAATTGAATCAAATGAAAGTCAAACACATTCAAACAAAGCTATTTTAATCAAATGAATGTCAAATACGTTTAACAAAGCTAATTGTATCAAATGAAAGTCAAACACATTAAAATAAAGCTATTTGAATCAAATGAAAGTCAAACGCATTGAAACAAAGTTATTTAAATCAAATGAAAGTGAAATGCATTCTACAAAGCTTATTGAATCAAATGAAAGTTAAACGCATTCAAACAAAGCTATTTGAATCAAATGAGAGTCAAATACATTCTACAAAGCTAATTGAATCAAATGAAAGTCAAATCATTCAACAAAGCTAATTGAATCAAATGAAAGTCAAATACATTCAAAGCTAATTGAATCAAATGAAAATCAAACACATTCAAATAAAGCTATTTGAATCAAATGAAAGTCAAACACATTCAAACAAAGCTATTTTAATTAAATGAATGTCAAATACATTCTACAAAGCTAATTGAATCAAATGAAAGTCAAACACATTCAAATAAAGCTATTTGAATCAAATGAAAGTCAAATACATTCTACAAAGCTAATTGAATCAAATGAAAGTCAAACACATTCAAACAAAGCTATTTGAATCAAATGAGAGTCAAATAAATTCAAACAAAGCTAATTTAAACAAATAAAAGTAAAATACATTCTACAAAGCTAATTGCATCAAATGAAAGTCAAACACAAACAAACAAAGCCTTTTAAATCAACTGAAAGTCAAACACAATAAAAAAAAGCTTTTTAATTTAAATGATAGTCAAACACATTCAAACAAAGCTATATAAATCAAATGAAAGTGAAATGCATTCTACAAAGCAAATTGAATTAAATGAAATTCAAACACATTCAAACAAAGCTATTTGAATCAAATGACAGTCAAAAACATTCTACAAAGCTAATTGAATCAAATGAAAGTCAAACACATTCAAACAAAGCTATTTGAATCAAATGAAAGTCAAATACATTCTACAAAGCTAATTGAATCAAATGAAAGTCAAACACATTCAAACAAAGCTATTTGAATCAAATGAAAGTCAAACACATTCAAACAAAGATTTTGAATCAAATGAAAGTCAAATACATTCTACAAATCTAATTGAATCAAATGAAAGTCAAACACATTCAAATAAAGCTATTTGAATCAAATGAATGTCAAATACATTCTACAAAGCTAATTGAATCAAATGAAAGTCAAACACATTTAAACAAAGCTATTTGAATCAAAGGAGAGTCAAATAAATTCAAACAAAGCTAATTAAATCAAATAAAAGTAAAATACATTTTACAAAGCTAATTGAATCAAATGAAAGTCAAACACATTCAAACAAAGCCTTTTAAATCAAATAAAAGTCAAACACATTCAAAAACAGCTTGTTAATTTAAACGAAAGTCAAACACATTTAAACAAAGCTATATAAATCAAATGAAAGTGAAATGCAATCTACAAAGCAAATTGAATCAAATGAAATTCAATCACATTCAAACAAAGCTATTTGAATCAAATGAAAGTCAAATACATTCTACAAAGCTAAATGAATCAAATAAAAGTCTAATATATTCTACAAAGCTAATTGAATTAAATTAAAGTGAAACACATTCAAACAAAGCTATTTGAATCAAATGAACGTCAAACACATTCAAACAACTATTTTGAATCAAATGAAAATAAATTCTACAAAGCTAATTGAATCAAATGAAAGTCAAACACATTCAAATAAAGTTATTTCAATCAAATGAAAGTCAAATACATTCTACAAAGCTAATTGAATCAAATGAAAGTCAAACACATTCAAACAAAGCTATTTAATACAAATGAGAGTCAAATACATTCAAACAAAGCTAATTAAATCAAATAAAAGTCTAATACATTCTACAAAGCTAATTGAATTAAATTAAAGTCAAACACATTCAAACAAAGCTAATTAAATCAAATGAAAGTCAAACACATTCAAACAAAGATTTCGAATCAATTGAAAGTCAAATACAATCTACAAAGCTAATTGAATCAAATGAAAGTCAAACACATTCAAATAAAGCTATTTGAATCAAATGAAAGTCAAATACATTCTACAAAGCTAATTGAATCAAATGAAAGTCAAACACATTCAAACAAAGCTGTTTGAATCAAATGAGAGTCAAATAAATTCAAACAAAGCTAATTAAATAAAATAAAAGTAAAATACATTCTACAAAGCTAATTGCGTCAAATGAAAGTCAAAACACATTCAAACAAATCCTTTTAAATAAAATGAAAGTCAAACACATTCAAAAAAAGCTTTTTTTTAAATGATAGTCAAACACATTCAAACAAAGCTATATAAATCGAATGAAAGTGAAATGCATTCTACAAAGCAAATTGAATTAAATGAAATTCAAACACATTCAAACAAAGCTATTAGAATCAAATGACAGTAAAATACATTCTACAAAGCTAATTGAATCAAAAGAAAGTCAAACACATTCAAACAAAGCTATTTGAATCAAATGAAAGTCAAATACATTCTACAAAGCTAATTGAATCAAATGAAAGTCAAACACATTCAAATAAAGCTATTTGAATCAAATGAAAGTCAAACATGATTAGGGGATTTTTATCCACCAATCACCGTCTGACAAGTGGACCAACCAGGTTCCGCCACGTGTCCTTCACGAAGGCCAACAGGAGCCTGCCACGTGTCAATCACAGATACGTCCTCTACGGACCAATTTAGACACGCCACGTGTCCACCCATGCCAAATGGGAAAAACCGGCCATCAAGGCCCAATCCAGTCTAGAGGCCCGATCAGCCCTAGGTTTACCTTAAACCTAGAGAGTGGCACGCTTCTCAAGGCTATAAATACTCAATTAATCCTCATTAATTAAGCAGTGAATCCAGGAATCAAGAAATCAAGCAGAGAAGAACAGAAATATTGCGGAACACCAACAACCGGCTAATCTCGCTAACGACGCAGATTACTAACACTAAGCACTCTCACCTAGAGAGATCTTATTACTTTAATTTCCGTATTAATTTCTCCTTAATCAGGTACTAACTTGACCGTTGGAGGCGGAGCTCTCAGGAGTCTCCGTTATTTTGCAGGTACAGGCGTCCGGTTCTAGTCTCGGAATTGTAACTCTCCCGCAGGACATCAGAAAACCCCGAAACATTTGGCGCCGTCTGTGGGGAGAGTACTTCAGTGATGGCATCCAAGTCTGTACCGACTCCAGAAGAGAGGCGTCCCCTAGACGACCCTCAAGTTCAGTCGGACCATGATACCGAAAGTGAATTTGAAGTTGAAACTCATACAGCTCCAGACGGGACCTTAAGGGCCCGACGTACCCGTCATACCGAAAGGAGGGAACGGGAGCATCTTCAAACAGGAAGCGAGCAGCAGGCGCACCGCTTGCTCGGCAACAGCCGACTGATGGGTCTGCTCCCATCACAAGGAACGAACTCATGACCTTCATGAGGACTTCAAGGGAGAGATTCAAGAGTTGATCAACAAAAAACCGCCTGCTTCAGTCAAAGAGCAGTCTGCCAAGAAACCTTCCACTTCACTGAAGAGGAAGCCAGTTCAAGGGCGAGAGGCGACTCCTCATCCTAAATCCAAGAAGCGGGAGCCACCTGCTCTTGATTTCACAAAACTCCGTTATCCTACGGGAAATAGGAAACCGGTTCGTCATATTCAGGCAGACGGGTCAAAGCAAACGTTCACAGATGCTCGGCTCCTGCTAGAGCAGAAGAAGAGTGACCGATTATCAGAGTCGGCTTCTACTTCAAATTTTCAAGACAGTTTGCGAAATGCCTCGTTGAGGCATACTCAGTCGTACCATGAAAGTCAGTCAGGCGGCACCTCCCGTCAGTCCGGCTTTCATAGTGCTCAGGCCGGTACCAAACTTACCATTTGTGCCGCAACAACAGTATTTATGCAGCCACCTCCATTTGGTGGACTTGCAGCAAAAAAACGTCCAACCTATGGACTGGCAGCTACGGCTGCTTAGACTTGGTGAACAGCCGTCGGCCTTCTCCAAGGAAATTACTGAAGCCGCTCAGCCGGCCAAAGTAAAAAATGTTCTAGTAGGCGCCTATGACGGCACTACTAACCTAGAAGACAATCTGATGGCATTCACCAACCTGATGTACCTTCAAGGGTTGGATGATCCCACTTGGTGCAAGTGTTTCCCAGCGACTCTCAAGGGAATTGCACAGCAATGGTTCGGCAACCTGCCGACTGGTTGTGTAAACAGCTTCAGGACGCTTGCTTACTTATTTGCCTCCAACTTCGCTATGAACATCCCTGCGAAGAAAACGACCCTTGATTTGGGAACAATTCAGCAGGGCGAGAAGGAGGGCTTCGTTCTTACATCAGGCGGTTCAACCTGATGAGAATACAGATTCAAGGGTTACCGGATGAGGTAGCTTATACTGACTTTTTTAGAGGTCTCAAAGACGGGTCTACCTTCAAATTTGATTTAGTTTCGAAAAAGGGTGGCGACTCTTCAAGAGGCCTTGATTGAAGAAGAAGCCTATATACAGGCGACTGATCTGTGTACGATAAAACAGTCGGACGGGAAGAGGTTCGACAAAAGAGAGGGACGACAGAAACAGTCGTCCAACAAAGATGAGAAAAGAAAAGAGGTCTGGGCGGCTGATTCCTCTAAACAGCCGGCTCAGAAAAAGAAAAAAGAATTCAAACCATACTCCCCAAAGTATGTGTTTAACAAGGATAACCAGTTTATCCTAAAAGAAATAAAGGGACGGTTCTCAATTGAGAAGCCGCTCCCATGAAGGGTTCTACAAGCAACCGGAACCAAGACAAAATCTGTGCTTATCATGATGACGTTGGTCATCACACCAATGACTGCATCAGTCTCATGCGGTACCTAGACCGCTTGGCTGAGCAAGGTGATCTTGACACTTATGTCAAGAAATCTACGGGGAACACCTCCTCAAAAAAGCAGTCGGCCAAAAAGAATCAACAGGCCGACAGTTCCGATACAGATGATGCAGTCGTCTACACCATTGCAGGCGGCTTCTCAGGAGGCGGCCCCACTATTAGGGGCAACAAAGATAATATAAGGCGGTTAGATGTAAATTCCGTTCACCAAGAACGGCCGTCCAAATATACATTTCCTGAGATTGTCATCACTGAAGAGGATCTAGGAGGAATAAGGGGCCGCATGACGACCCTCTCGTTATTGAATGTAAAGTGGCCAACCAGAGAGTTGGCCGTCCAAATATACATTTCCTGAGATTGTCAAGGTTGGGACGACTGCTCTGAGAAACCTTGGTGACGACTTTCACAACCTGTTGAAAGAATACAAGGACATCTTTGCATTTGGAGTCCATGAAATGCCAGGCATTAGTCCAGATCTGGCAGTACATAAACTCGCTGTGGATCCGAAAAAGAAGCCGGTACGGCAAAAGAAGCGGAACCATGGTGAAGAAAGAGGTCAGGCGGCAGCCGCCGAAGTCAAAAAATTACTTGATGCAGGGTTCATTCGGCAATGTTACTTCCCAGATTGGGTTGCAAATGTGGTGCTTGTTAAAAAGCCGAATGGCACCTGGCGAATGTGTGTAGACTACACAGACTTGAACAAGGCGTGCCCCAAAGACAGTTACCCTCTGCCTAAAATTGATAACCTGGTCGACTCAACAGCCGGCCATGCCTTGATGAGTTTTATGGACGCTTATTCTGGTTTCCATCAAATTCCTTTGTGGAAGAAAGATCAGGAGAAGACGGCCTTCGTCACTGATCAGGGATTATACTGTTACACGGTCATGCCGTTTGGTCTTAAGAATGCCCCGGCTACCTTCCAACGAATGATAAACACAGTGTTCTTTGATCAGATTGGGAGAAACGTCGAGGCATATATTGATGATATGATTGTCAAGACTAAAATTCAGAAAGATCATCTGGCGGAACTCCGAGAAACTTTCGCCACACTCAGGCGGCACCATGTCATGCTCAATCCCAAGAAATGTGTATTTGGAGTTGAGTCTGGGAAATTTCTCGGATTCCTTATCAATCAGAGAGGAATAGAGGCGAACCCTGAGAAGGTACAGGCGGTCATTGACATGCAGTCGCCTCGTACCGTCCGAGAGGTTCAGAAGTTAACAGGTTGTCTGGCGGCCTTGGGGAGATTCCTAAGCCGATCAGGCGACAAATGCCTATACTTTTTCCAGGCAATTAAGAAAAAGGCAAGGTTCGAATGGGGGCCGGATGCAGAGGCCGCCTTCCAGAAATTAAAGGTTCACTTGCATTCCTTGCCGAGGCTGGTCAGCCCTTTGCCCAAAGAAGGTCTCTACATGTACCTGGCCGTCTCTGATCATGCGTTAAGCGCTGTGCTCCTTGCTGAAAGGGACGGCTGTCAGCTCCCGGTCTACTTTGTCAGTCACGTACTGAAAAATGCCGAGTTACTGTCAAAATTAGCATCATCCGCCTCCTCCGATACTCCTCGAACTGTTTTTTGGGAAGTAATGGAGAAGAGAAGCATCGAGGAAAACCCTATTGGAATCCTAGACAGAAGCTCAACCTGGATGGATTCAATCAGGGCATATCTGACAAACGGTTCACTGCCGGATGATCCTCAACAGGCGGCAGCACTGAAAAAACGAGCCTCCTGTTTTGAAATGATACAGGGAGATCTTCACAAGAGGGGGTACCTTCAACCCTTCTTAAAGTGTGTTACTCCTGAAAAGGGACGAGAGATACTAGATGATCTTCACTCTGGTTTCTGTGCTTCCCATATAGGTGGTAGGATGCTTGCTCAAAGGGCAAGGCGGCAGGGCTACTTTTGGCCTACTTTGGAAGCAGATGCAATGGAGATGGTGAAAAAATGTGACAAGTGCCAAAGGTTTGGCAAATTAGTTCACCGTCCGGCTACTGACCTCACTACCATTCACAGCCCACTACCGTTTGCTAAGTGGGGCATGGACATTCTGGGTCCATATACGCCTGCTACAGGCGGCAGAAGGTATATACTTGTTGCCGTTGACTACTTCACTAAATGGGTGGAGGCGGAGGCTGTAAAGGGAATCAAGACGAAACATGTAATTTCATTCATTTGGAAAAAACGTCATCACTCGGTTCGGGTTCCCATGTCTATGGTTTTTGATAATGGTCCCCAATTTGAGACGCCTGTTCTCAAAAGCTGGTTGGGAGACCAAGGAATTGCACACTACTTTGCATCTGTCGGCCGTCCACAAGCAAACGGCCAGGTAGAAGCCTTTAATAAGATCATCTCAGACGGTCTCAAGAAAAAGATTGAACGAGCAGGCGGCCTATGGGCGGATGAACTACCACATGTTCTCTGGGCCATTAGGACGACTGAAAAAGGGGCGACTGGAGAAACTCCATTCCTCCTAACTTATGGTGCGGAAGCTGTTCTTCCAATAGAACACTACGAGCCGACTCTTCGAGTAATGCTATATGACGAAGAGGCAAACTGGGAAGCCATGCGCCTGGCATTAGACTCACTTCCTGAAAAGAGGGGCAATGCTGTTTTGCGCCATGAGATCTATCGTCTGAGAATGACTAGATCATACAACAAAAAAGTACACAGGCGTCCACTCAAAGTAGGGGACTTTGTACTTAGAAAAATGGAAGCAGTTGGTAGGGCTAATAAGTCTGGCAAACTAACTCCCAACTGGGAAGGACCCTACCGAATCTATGAGGAAGTCAGGGACGGTACCTACCGTCTGGAAACACCAGACGAACAACCGTTGCCTCGAACTTGGAATGTAGATAACCTTAAAAAATATTTCTTCTGAGAGATGTATTTAATTTTGTATTACGAGGGGCATGCCGTCTGTACCTTTACAGTCGGCTACTCTCCATTGAGTTTTTCACTCTATCATTCAGAGGGGCATGCCGTCTGTACCTTTACAGTCGGTTACTCTCCATTGAGTTTTTCACTCTATCTTCAGAGGGGCATGCCGTCTGTTCCTTTACAGTCGGCTACTCTCCATTGAGTATTTTACTCAACACTTAGTTAAAAAGATTAGGGCCTGTCCGACCCTGTGCCTAACAGGCGGCTACCCTTCTTTTACTTAGCACCTACGTTCACCAAGAACTTACCAAGGCCACCGGCCGAATGATCAGACCAGGCGCCAAGCCAACTGATCAAATCTACAAAACTAATACGACCTGTCCCAACATCATAGCAGGCGTCCGACGGCATCCCTCCGGATGAAATTCGTCGCAGAGAGCAGCTCCCTTTTGGGTGGAACATTGTTCTATAAACTAATTACACGGCACCTATACGATTGTCCCCAAGGGCAACCACGTAGCCGTTTTTGAGACAAGGATAACTCTATCACTAACCAAACCAGTGGTAGCAGTTGACATCTGAGTCAGATGACCGCCTGTATTACTTGGGATAAATGCAGGGGGTACCTATTGAGTTAATAGCCAACAAACATTGGCGAATCAAGGGGTCTAGTCGGCCTACGCCGCCTGGCACCTCTACTTCTCAAACAAAAGTGACGGCGACTGAGTAACCCCAACGTTAACTCATAGTCACTCCTTCAAATTTGGTATGGAATCTAAAAAGTTTGAGTCGTCCGCCTGTTTTAAACAAACAAGGGCACTCGAACCCCTATTCCTACTAAGTAACCTATTGAGTTAATAGCCAACCAACATTGGCGAATCAAGGGATCTAGCCGGCCTACGCCGCCTGGTACCTCTACTACTCAATCTAAAGTGTGACGAAGACTAAGTAACTCCTATGTTAACTTAATAGTCACTCAAAACTTAGTATGGAGCCTAAAAGGTATGAGTCGTCCACCTGTTTTTAATAAACAAGGGCTCTCAACCAATACTCTTGCTAGGTTAACAAATTACGAGTTAAAAGCCAACATTGGCAATAAAGGGAAACAACCGGTACCCGCCGCTTGTTTTCCTACTTAATTCCTTGGCGACTAGGTAATACTATTTACTTGGTCAGACCGATTGAATAAATAGTTCGAATACCGATTGAATAAATGGCCGACTGATCATCTACCCTGGAAACAGACCACCAGTCGTCCAGGGGCATAGGCGGCATACTTACTATTTGTACCTGTCTTAACGTTCGGCCATACACAACAGTCGGTCTAGTGAACAAAGGGATATTAGATATGGAATACTTAGACAAATTTGAACCAAAACTAAAATTTGATTAAAAATGGGCCGGTCATTAAAGACCAGCAGAATATTCAAAACCCCGGCCCCCTGGCCGGGTAATTACAAAGCAAACGGCACGCAGGCCGTGGAAAAAATACTTAAAGCTTAAGAAGGGGGCAGTTCAGTATCAGCAGCTGCCGCCTGGTCAGCACTCTTCTTGCTGGACTCGGCTTTAGCTGCACCCTCTTTTGATGCCTTACCCCCAAGTGGCACAAGCGCCACAACCGGCTCTTCCTCCTCCAACGCACCTTCCAATGCCTCTTCTTCAGCAGCCGCCAGGATCTGTTGATTATATGTTTCCGAACACTGGCGGTACGTTCTTTCCCAGGAGGCAAAGTCGGCACTGGGGAACAGTCGTTCCCAGGTCATGCGCTGGATTTGAGCGGAGTCTTCCACCATCTCCCGGACGAGCTCTTTCTTCTCTTGCTCGGCCTTTTCCGAGAGCTCTTGGGTAAGACTCTTCTCTTGGTTCACCAGGCGTTCTTTTACGTTGGCCAAAGATTTCTCCATGATTTCGTAAGAGTGCATTTTTTGGCGAAGAGGTTTCAGCTCGGCCTTAAGGTTTGTGACGGTCGCCTCCAGCTCGTCAACCTTCTTTTGGGCCGCCTCTAACTGAGCCCGAACAGCGGCGGTAGCCTACGCCTGATAATAAAGAAGATCAATGGTCAGTACTTCATTTTGGGCAATTTGAAACATTGCCTTATCACAGCTGGAGGCGGCCATAGCTTTTGCGGCCTTTACCTCTTTGTTTTTCCGATCAATCGGCTTGCGAAGGCTGTTGACTCGGAGCAGGGCCTAAGTACAAAGAAAAACAGGCGTCAGCTTCCAAACAAAAAAGATAACAGGCGTCCTGGAACTCAAAAACTCAAAAATATGCTAAGTATACCTCAGCAAGGACCCCTGAAATCCCATCAAGGTCAAGGGTGCCGGCACCCCTGACCGCCTCCCTTTCAGATGGAGGAACTACTTTAACCATGGACTTGGCTACCTCAACCAAGTCAAGCCCCTGAGGGCCGGCTGCATTAAGCGAAAGGAAAAAACAAGTTAGACCTAGTCAAGAAGGAAGCAAGTGAAAGTTTTTACAAGTGTCCATACTTCTAGGCGGCCCCGCCGGGGTTTTTGAAGAAGTGGCCGGCTGCTTCTCAGCCGCCACTGTTTTCCTGGAAGACCCAGGAGAGCTTGCAACAGTCGTCCTCCGGGCCTTGGGGTCCGGCTGTTGCGAGGAAGAAGCCCTTGGAGTGCCAGACTGAAAACAAAAAGAGTTAGTATATGCATAAGATAACTAAAAGAGGAAGAGTTTTCGAAGCTTACCAAGGGTGCCCCCTTGTTGGGGGAGTCGGCATAAGACTGTTTCATGAGCGAGGCCCGCAACATGGCCGCCGCAGTCTTGGATGCTGTTATTTTACTCATGGCGTCAGCTGCAAGAAATAAACAGCAAAGTTAGTAAAAATCCTAAGTAAACAAGGCGTGAAAAAACAGAGTATTTGTCAGGCCGGCTACCTCTAGAGCACCGACTGCTGAGGCCACAGGCGGCCAAAAAGTACTCGTCATAGAGCCACTTGAAGCTCGGGACGCAGTTTAGGGGTACTTGCTCTCGTACCCCTGAAGTAGAGTTCACCCTAGTCTCTACTTTGAAGAGTCCTCTGTCTAGGATCTCTCTTTTAGCCTTTGGGGGAACAGGCGGCATGCTGCGGCCGCCTGCGAGAAGAGGCGGATCTCTATTCCACTTGTTAAAACGTTGGTTCAGCTCCGTGTCTGAACCCTCAATGATAAGGAAGGTGTTCCGCCAATCCTTCCATTTGTTCGCCTTACCTCTCGTCATGAGGTAACCCCTATGGCTTGTTAATTGGTACCAGCCGGTACCTCCCGACTTAGGGGTCCGGCTGAGATAGTTCATGTGGGCGAAAGCCTCAAAGCTTGGCTCCACCCCGTAGATTTCGCACCCGGCCACATAGCCGAGTACGTTTACCCAAGAGTTGGGGGCTAACTGCCATAACCCCAGATCATACCCATCTAAAATCCGCTGAACATCCGGATGTTATGGGAAGCGCAGTCCAGCTTTGATGGCCGCCACATAACAGCCAAAGCAGCCATCACCATAGCTGGTACCAGCCGGCCAGACGACAGTGTCTTCTGGATCCGGCACGAACAGTAAAAATTCCGGACCCATTCTGTGGTTGGCAATAAAGCTCGCCACGTTGTCTTGCATGGTTGCGATCCGGCCCCGGGGTATCATGCAGTAGTAAGCGGCGTTTTCCTCTCTGTAAGAGGCGGACGGCTCCGCCCAATTGTCCCCCTTCTCAACTGCATGAGAAAGTCTCGCCTCTTGTAGGCGGCTATGTCTTTCTTCTGAGCCAGGAGAACTGTGGCCAGAAGAGCTGGACTCGGACTCGTCCTCTGACGAGTCCGAAGAGGACGACTCCTCCCCTCTCCCAGAGGGGCCCGCCTCCTCTCCCTTAGAAGGGGCAGGAGGAAAATTAGACATGTCAACGGTAAGATAGGAAAGGATCACCTTGGCCCCTCTCTCAGAACTGTCGGCTTGGCAGTCGCCTCGTTTCAATTCTACATCTGGCGCCTGGTCAGATGTTTCACTAAGGAGCACCCTTTGGGAGGAGCCGTCTGAGTTTGATATCATAGCAGTCTTTTTTGTTCTGGCCATCACGTTCTGCATAGACACAGATACAGTCGGACTTTGTATAAAGAGCAAAGATGGGTCCAGAAAAGGGCAGGCGGCACTCCTAGTCCTAGATTCAGCCGTCCCCGGTGACCGGCTGATCACTAACTTAGGTCGTGTCGTGTGCTTCTGTGGTGCCATTTCAAAAAAATAAAAAGAAAGTTAAAGAGTAAGAGAACTGAGTTACCTGAACGAGTGACGGTTGATGAAGTTCTGGAAGTCCGGTGCAGTCGGCTTGTCAGAACAGGCGGTAGGCAGAAAAGGTCCGAAATGTCAGAGCAAGTTCAGGGGTCCGAATGTTCTCGCAAAGTTCTCAAATGTGAAAATGACCGAAGTCAGCACTTCCTTTTATAGGCAAAGTGAGAAGGCGAAGGGTCGCTTCCAAATTCAAAATTTGGGCGGGAAAATCTCTCGGCCGTTTGCAAGGTGACACCTGTAGCAGGCCGTCGCCTGTCACCGTGCGACACCTGTCACAGGCGACACGTGACCAGTCACGTGCCACCTGTGAGGGGCAAATGATTAGGGGATTTTTATCCACCAATCACCGTCTGACAAGTGGACCAACCAGGTTCCGCCACGTGTCCTTCACGAAGGCCAACAGGAGCCTGCCACGTGTCAATCACAGATACGTCCTCTACGGACCAATTTAGACACGCCACGTGTCCACCCATGCCAAATGGGAAAACCGGCCATCAAGGCCCAATCAAGTCTAGAGGCCCGATCAGCCCTAGGTTTACCTTAAACCTAGAGAGTGGCACGCTTCTCAAGGCTATAAATACTCAATTAATCCTCATTAATTAAGCAGTGAATCCAGGAATCAAGAAATCAAGCAGAGAAGAACAGAAATATTGCGGAACACCAACAACCGGCTAATCTCGCTAACGACGCAGATTACTAACACTAAGCACTCTCACCTAGAGAGATCTTATTACTTTAATTTCCGTATTAATTACTCCTTAATCAGGTACTAACTTGACCGTTGGAGGCGGAGCTCTCAGGAGTCTCCGTTATTTTGCAGGTACAGGCGTCCGGTTCCAGTCTCGGAATTGTAACTCTCCCGCAGGACATCAGAAAACCCCGAAACAAAACACATTCAAACAAAGATTTTGAATCAAATGAAAGTCAAATACATTCTACAAAGCTAATTGAATCAAATGAAAGTCAAACACATTCAAATAAAGCTCTTTGAATCAAATGAAAGTCAAATACATTCTACAAAGCTAACTGAATCAAATGAAAGTCAAACACATTCAAACAAAGCTATTTGAATCAAAGGAGAGTCAAATAAATTCAAACAAAGCTAATTAAATCAAATAAAAGTAAAATACATTCTACAAAGCTAATTGAATCAAATGAAAGTCAAACACATTCAAACGAAGCCTTTTAAATCAAATAAAAGTCAAACACATTCAAAAAAAGCTTTTTAATTTAAATGAAAGTCAAACACATTCAAACAAAGCTATATGAATCAAATGAAAGTGAAATGCAATCTACAAAGAAAATTGAATCAAATGAAATTCAATCACATTCAAACTAAGCTATTTGAATCAAATGAAAGTCAAATACGTTCTACAAAGCTAATTGAATCAAATGAAACTCAAACACATTCAAACAAAGCTATTTGAATCAAATGAGAGTCAAACATGTTCAAACAAAGCTAATTAAATCAAATAAAAGTCAAATACATTCTACAAAGCTAATTGAATCAAATGAAAGTCAAAAACATTCAAAAAAAGCTATTTGAATCAAATGAAAGTCAAATACATTCTACTAAGCTAATTGGATCAAATGAAAGTCAAACACATTCAAACAAAGCTATTTGAATCAAATGAAAGTCAAATACGTTCTACAAAGCTAATTGAATCAAATAAAAGTGAAACACATTCAAACAAAGCTATTTGAATTAAAGGAGAGTCAAAAAACATTCAAACAAAGCTAATTAAATCAAATAAAAGTCAAATACATTCTACAAAGCTAATTGAATCAAATGAAAGTCAAACACTTTCAAACAAAGCTAATTGAATCAAATGAAAGTGAAATACATTCAACAAAGCTAATAGAATCAAATGAAAGTCAAACACATTCAAACAAAGCAAATTGAATCAAATGAAAGTCAAACACATTCAAACAAAGCTATTTTAATCAAATGAATGTCAAATACGTTCAACAAAGCTAATTGTATCAAATGAAAGTCAAACACATTAAAATAAAGCTATTTGAATCAAATGAAAGTCAAACGCATTGAAACAAAGTTGTTTAAATCAAATGAAAGTGAAATGCATTCTACAAAGCTAATTGAATCAAATGAAAGTTAAACGCATTCAAACAAAGCTATTTGAATCAAATGAGAGTCAAATACATTCTACAAAGCTAATTGAATCAAATGAAAGTCAAACTCATTCAAACAAAGCTAATTGAATCAAATGAAAGTCAAATACATTCTACAAAGCTAATTGAATCAAATGAAAGTCAAACACATTCAAATAAAGCTATTTGAATCAAATGAAAGTCAAACACATTCAAACAAAGCTATTTTAATTAAATGAATGTCAAATACATTCTACAAAGCTAATTGAATCAAATGAAAGTCAAAACACATTCAAATAAAGCTATTCGAATCAAATGAATGTCAAATACATTCTACAAAGATAATTGAATCAAATGAAAGTAAAACACATTCAAACAAAGCTATTTGAATCAAATGAGAGTCAAATAAATTCAAACAAAGCTAATTAAATCAAATAAAAGTAAAATACATTCTACAAAGCTAATTGCATCAAATGAAAGTCAAACACATTCAAACAAAGCCATTTAAATCAAATGAAAGTCAAACACATTCAAACAAAGCTAATTGAATCAAATGAAAGTCAAACACATTCAAACAAATCTATTTTAATTAAATGAATGTCAAATACATTCTACAAAGCTAATTGAATCAAATGAAAGCCAAACACATTCAAACAAAGCTATTTGAAGAAAATGAAAGTCAAATACAGTCTACAATGCAAATTCAAACAAATGAAAGTCAAATACAGTCAAACAAACTTATTTGATTCAAATGAAAGTCAAATACATTCTACAAAGCTAACTGAATCAAATGAAAGTCAAACACATTCAAATAAAGCTATTTGAATCAAATGAAAGTCAAATACGTTCTACAAAGCTAATTGTATCAAATGAAAGTGAAACGCAATCAAATAAAGCTATTTGAGTCAAATGAAAGTTAAACACATTCTAACTAAGTTGTATAAATTAAATGAATGTGAAATGTATTCTAGAAAGCTAATTGAATCAAATGAAAGTTAAACGCATTCAAACAAAGCTATTTGAATCAAATGAGAGTCAAATACATTCTACAAAGCTAATTGAATCAATTGAAAGTCAAACACATTCAAACAAAGCTAATTGAATCAAATGAAAGTCAAATGCATTCAACAAAGCTAATTGAATCAAATGAAAGTCAAACACATTCAAACAAAGCCTTTTAAATCAAATAAAAGTCAAACACATTCAAAAAAAGCTTTTTAATTTAAATGAAAGTCAAACACATTCAAACAAAGCTATATAAATCAAATGAAAGTAAAATGCAATCTACAAAGCAAATTGAATCAAATGAAATTCAATCACATTCAAACAAAGCTATTTGAATCAAATGGAAGTCAAATACATTCTACAAAGCTAATTGAATCAAATAAAAGTCTAATATATTCTACAAAGCTAATTGAATTAAATTAAAGTCAAACACATTCAAACAAAGCTAATCGAATCAAATGAAAGTCAAACACATTCAAACAAAGATTTCGAATCAAATGAAAATAAATTCTACAAAGCTAATTGAATCAAATGAAAGTCAAACACATTCAAATAAAGCTATTTCAATCAAATGAAAGTCAAATACATTCTACAAAGCTAATTGAATCAAATGAAAGTCAAACACATTCAAACAAAGCTATTTAATTCAAATGAGAGTCAAATACATTCAAACAAAGCTAATTAAATCAAATAAAAGTCTAATACATTCTACAAAGCTAATTGAATTAAATTAAAGTCAAACACATTCAAACAAAGCTAATTGAATCAAATGAAAGTCAAACACATTCAAACAAAGATTTCGAATCAAATGAAAGTCAAATACATTCTACAAAGCTAATTGAATCAAATGAAAGTCAAACACATTCAAATAAAGCTATTTGAATCAAATGAAAGTCAAATACATTCTACAAAGCTAATTGAATCAAATGAAAGTCAAACACATTCAAACAAAGCTATTTGAATCAAATGAGAGTCAAATAAATTCAAACAAAGCTAATTAAATCAAATAAAAGTAAAATACATTCTACAAAGCTAATTGCATCAAATGAAAGTCAAACACATTCAAACAAAGCCTTTTAAATCAAATGAAAGTCAAACACATTCAAACAAAGCTAATTGAATCAAATGAAAGTCAAACACATTCAAACAAATCTATTTTAATTAAATGAATGTCAAATACATTCTACAAAGCTAATTGAATCAAATGAAAGCCAAACACATTCAAACAAAGCTATTTGAAGAAAATGAAAGTCAAATACAGTCTACAATGCAAATTCAAACAAATGAAAGTCAAATACAGTCAAACAAACTTATTTGATTTAAATGAAAGTCAAATACATTCTACAAAGCTAACTGAATCAAATGAAAGTCAAACACATTCAAATAAAGCTATTTGAATCAAATGAAAGTCAAATACGTTCTACAAAGCTAATTGTATCAAATGAAAGTGAAACGCAATCAAATAAAGCTATTTGAGTCAAATGAAAGTTAAACACATTCAAACTAAGTTGTATAAATTAAATGAATGTGAAATGTATTCTAGAAAGCTAATTGAATCAAATGAAAGTTAAACGCATTCAAACAAAGCTATTTGAATCAAATGAGAGTCAAATACATTCTACAAAGCTAATTGAATCAATTGAAAGTCAAACACATTCAAACAAAGCTAATTGAATCAAATGAAAGTCAAATGCATTCAACAAAGCTAATTGAATCAAATGAAAGTCAAACACATTCAAACAAAGCCTTTTAAATCAAATAAAAGTCAAACACATTCAAAAAAAGCTTTTTAATTTAAATGAAAGTCAAACACATTCAAACAAAGCTATATAAATCAAATGAAAGTGAAATGCAATCTACAAAGCAAATTGAATCAAATGAAATTCAATCACATTCAAACAAAGCTATTTGAATCAAATGGAAGTCAAATACATTCTACAAAGCTAATTGAATCAAATAAAAGTCTAATATATTCTACAAAGCTAATTGAATTAAATTAAAGTCAAACACATTCAAACAAAGCTAATCGAATCAAATGAAAGTCAAACACATTCAAACAAAGATTTCGAATCAAATGAAAATAAATTCTACAAAGCTAATTGAATCAAATGAAAGTCAAACACATTCAAATAAAGCTATTTCAATCAAATGAAAGTCAAATACATTCTACAAAGCTAATTGAATCAAATGAAAGTCAAACACATTCAAACAAAGCTATTTAATTCAAATGAGAGTCAAATACATTCAAACAAAGCTAATTAAATCAAATAAAAGTCTAATACATTCTACAAAGCTAATTGAATTAAATTAAAGTCAAACACATTCAAACAAAGCTAATTGAATCAAATGAAAGTCAAACACATTCAAACAAAGATTTCGAATCAAATGAAAGTCAAATACATTCTACAAAGCTAATTGAATCAAATGAAAGTCAAACACATTCAAATAAAGCTATTTGAATCAAATGAAAGTCAAATACATTCTACAAAGCTAATTGAATCAAATGAAAGTCAAACACATTCAAACAAAGTTGTTTGAATCAAATGAGAGTCAAATAAATTCAAACAAAGCTAATTAAATGAAATAAAAGTAAAATACATTCTACAAAGCTAATTGAATCAAATGAAAGTCAAACACATTCAAACAAAGTCTTTTAAATCAAATGAAAGTCAAACACATTCAAAAAAAGCTTTTTAATTTAAATGAAAGTCAAACACATTCAAACAAAGCTATATAAATAAAATGAAAGTGAAATGCATTCTACAAAGCAAATTGAATTAAATGAAATTCAAACACATTCAAACAAAGCTATTTGAATCAATGACAGTAAAATACATTCTACAAAGCTAATTGAATCAATTGAAAGTCAAACACATTCAAACAAAGCTATTTGAATCAAATGAAAGTCAAATACATTCTACAAAGCTAATTGAATCAAATGAAAGTCAAACACATTCAAACAAAGCTATTTTAACTAAATGAATGTCAAATACATTCTACAAAGCTAATTGAATCAAATGAAAGTGAAACACATTCAAACAAAGCTATTTGAAGAAAATGAAAGTCAAATACATTCTACAAAGCAAATTGAAACAAATGAAAGTCAAACACAGTAAAACAAAGTTATTAAACTCAAATGAAAGTCAAATACATTCTACAAAGCTAATTGAATCAAATGAAAGTCAAACACATTCAAACAAAGCTATTTGAATCAAATGAAAGTCAAACACATTCAAACAAAGATTTTGAATCAAATGAAAGTCAAATACATTCTACAAAGCTAATTGAATCAAATGAAAGTTAAACACATTCAAATAAAGCTATTTGAATCAAATGAAAGTCAAACACATTCGAACAAAACTATTTTAATTAAATGAATGTCAAATACATTCTACAAAGCTAATTGAATCAAATGAAAGTCAAACACATTCAAATAAAGCTATTCGAATCAAATGAAAGTCAAATACATTCTACAAAGATAATTGAATCAAATGAAAGTAAAACACATTCAAACAAAGCTATTTGAATCAAATGAGAGTCAAATAAATTCAAACAAAGCTAATTAAATCAAATAAAAGTAAAATACATTTTACAAAGCTAATTGCATCAAATGAAAGTCAAACACATTCAAACAAAGCCTTTTAAATCAAATGAAAGTCAAACACATTCAAACAAAGCTAATTGAATCAAATGAAAGTCAAACACATTCAAACAAAGCTATTTTAATTAAATGAATGTCAAATACATTCTACAAAGCTAATTGAATCAAATGAAAGTCAAACACATTCAAACAAAGCTATTTGAAGAAAATGAAAGTCAAATACATTCTACAATGCAAATTGAAACAAATGAAAGTCAAACACAGTCAAACAAAGTTATTTGATTCAAATGAAAGTCAAATACATTCAAACAAAGCTAATTGAATCAAATGAAAGTCAAATGCATTCAACAAAGCTAATTGAATCAAATGAAAGTCAAACACATTCAAACAAAGCCTTTTAAATCAAATAAAAGTCAAACACATTCAAAAAAAGCTTTTTAATTTAAATGAAAGTCAAACACATTCAAACAAAGCTATATAAATCAAATGAAAGTGAAATGCAATCTACAAAGCAAATTGAATCAAATGAAATTCAATCACATTCAAACAAAGCTATTTGAATCAAATGAAAGTCAAATACATTCTACAAAGCTAATTGAATCAAATAAAAGTCTAATATATTCTACAAAGCTAATTGAATTAAATTAAAGTGAAACACATTCAAACAAAGCTAATTGAATCAACTGAAAGTCAAACACATTCAAACAAAGATTTCGAATCAAATGAAAATAAATTCTACAAAGCTAATTGAATCAAATGAAAGTCAAACACATTCAAATAAAGCTATTTCAATCAAATGAAAGTCAAATACATTCTACAAAGCTAATTGAATCAAATGAAAGTCAAACACATTCAAACAAAGCTATTTAATTCAAATGAGAGTCAAATACATTAAAACAAAGCTAATTAAATCAAATAAAAGTCTAATACATTCTACAAAGCTAATTGAATTAAATTAAAGTCAAACACATTCAAACAAAGCTAATTGAATCAAATGAAAGTCAAACACATTCAAACAAAGATTCTGAATCAAATGAAAGTCAAATACAATCTACAAAGCTAATTGAATCAAATGAAAGTCAAACACATTCAAATAAAGCTATTTGAATCAAATGAAAGTCAAATACATTCTACAAAGCTAATTGAATCAAATGAAAGTCAAACACATTCAAACAAAGCTGTTTGAATCAAATGAGAGTCAAATAAATTCAAACAAAGCTAATTAAATAAAATAAAAGTAAAATACATTCTACAAAGCTAATTGAATCAAATGAAAGTCAAACACATTCAAACAAAGTCTTTTAAATCAAATGAAAGTCAAACACATTCAAAAAAAGCTTTTTAATTTAAATGAAAGTCAAACACATTCAAACAAAGCTATATAAATCAAATGAAAGTGAAATGCATTCTACAAAGCAAATTGAATTAAATGAAATTCAAACACATTCAAACAAAGCTATTTGAATCAAATGACAGTAAAATACATTCTACAAAGCTAAATGAATCAATTAAAAGTCAAACACATTCAAACAAAGCTATTTGAATCAAATGAAAGTCAAATACATTCTACAAAGCTAATTGAATCAAATGAAAGTCAAACACATTCAAACAAAGCTAATTGAATCAAATGAAAGTCAAACACATTCAAACAAAACTATTTTAACTAAATGAATGTCAAATACATTCTACAAAGCTAATTGAATCAAATGAAAGTGAAACACATTCAAACAAAGTAATATGAAGAAAATGAAAGTCAAATACATTCTACAAAGCAAATTGAAATAAATGAAAGTCAAACACAGTAAAACAAAGTTATTAAACTCAAATGAAAGTCAAATACATTCTACAAAGCTAAATGAATCAAATGAAAGTCAAACACATTCAAACAAAGCTATTTGAATCAAATGAAAGTCAAACACATTCAAACAAAGTTTTTGAATCAAATGAAAGTCAAATACATTCTACAAAGCTAATTGAATCAAATGAAAGTCAAACACATTCAAATAAAGCTATTTCAATCAAATGAAAGTCAAATACATTCTACAAAGCTAATTGAATCAAATGAAAGTCAAACACATTCAAACAAAGCTATTTAATTCAAATGAGAGTCAAATACATTAAAACAAAGCTAATTAAATCAAATAAAAGTCTAATACATTCTACAAAGCTAATTGAATTAAATTAAAGTCAAACACATTCAAACAAAGCTAATTGAATCAAATGAAAGTCAAACACATTCAAACAAAGATTTAGAATAAAATGAAAGTCAAATACAATCTACAAAGCTAATTGAATCAAATGAAAGTCAAACACATTCAAATAAAGCTATTTGAATCAAATGAAAGTCAAATGCATTCTACAAAGCTAATTGAATCAAATGAAAGTCAAACACATTCAAACAAAGCTGTTTGAATCAAATGAGAGTCAAATAAATTCAAACAAAGCTAATTAAATCAAATTAAAGTAAAATACATTCTACAAAGCTAATTGAATCAAATGAAAGTCAAACACATTCAAACAAAGCCTTTTAAATCAAATAAAAGTCAAACACATTCAAAAAAGCTTTTTAATTTAAATGAAAGTCAAACACATTCAAACAAAGCTATATAAATCAAATGAAAGTGAAATGCAATCTACAAAGCAAATTGAATCAAATGAAATTCAATCACATTCAAACAAAGCTATTTGAATCAAATGAAATTCAAATACGTTCTACAAAGCTAATTGAATCAAATAAAAGTGAAACACATTCAAACAAAGCTATTTGAATTAAATGAGAGTAAAAAACATTCAAGCAAAGCTAATTAAATCAAATAAAAGTCAAATACATTCTACAAAGCTAATTGAATCAAATGAAAGTCAAACACATTCAAACAAAGCTAATTGAATCAAATGAAAGTCAAATACATTCAATAAAGCTAATAGAATCAAATGAAAGTCAAACACATTCAAACAAAGCAAATTGAATCAAATGAAAGTCAAACACATTCAAACAAAGCTATTTTAATCAAATGAATGTCAAATATGTTCAACAAAGCTAATTATATCAAATGAAAGTCAAACACACTAAAATAAAGCTATTTGAATCAAATGAAAGTCAAACGCATTAAAACAAAGTTATTTAAATCAAATGAAAGTGAAATGCATTCTACAAAGCTAATTGAATCAAATGAAAGTTAAACGCATTCAAACAAAGCTATTTGAATCAATGAGAGTCAAATACATTCTACAAAGCTAATTGAATCAAATGAAAGTCAAACTCATTCAAACAAAGCTAATTGAATCAAATGAAAGTCAAATACATTCTACAAAGCTAATTGAATCAAATGAAAGTCAAACACATTCAAATAAAGCTATTTGAATCAAATGAAAGTCAAACACATTCAAACAAAGCTATTTTAATTAAATGAATGTCAAATACATTCTACAAAGCTAATTGAATCAAATGAAAGTCAAACACATTCAAATAAAGCTATTTGAATCAAATGAAAGTCAAATACATTCTACAAAGCTAATTGAATCACATGAAAGTCAAACACATTCAAACAAAGCTATTTGAATCAAAAGAGAGTCAAATAAATTCAAACCAAGCTAATTAAATCAAATAAAAGTAAAATACATTCTACAAAGCTAATTGCATCAAATGAAAGTCAAACACATTCAAACAAAGCCTTTTAAATCAACTGAAAGTCAAACACATTCAAAAAAAGCTTTTTAATTTAAATGATAGTCAAACACATTCAAACAAAGCTATATAAATCAAATGAAAATGAAATGCAATCTACAAAGCAAATTGAATCAAATGAAATTCAATCACATTCAAACAAAGCTATTTGAATCAAATGAAAGTCAAATACGTTCTACAAAGCTAATTGAATCAAATAAAAGTGAAACACATTCAAACAAAGCTATTTGAATTAAATGAGAGTAAAAAACATTCAAACAAAGCTAATTAAATCAAATAAAAGTCAAATACATTCTACAAAGCTAATTGAATCAAATGAAAGTCAAACACATTCAAACAAAGCTATTTGAATCAAATGAAAGTCAAATACATTCTACAAAGCTAATTGAATCAAATGAAAGTCAAACACATTCAAACAAAGCTATTTGAATCAAATGAAAGTCAAACACATTCAAACAAAGATGTTGAATCAAATGAAAGTCAAATACATTCTACAAAGCTAATTGAATCAAATGAAAGTCAAACACATTCAAATAAAGCTATTTGAATCAAATGAAAGTCAAATACATTCTACAAAGCTAATTGAATCAAATGAAAGTCAAACACATTCAAACAAAGCTGTTTGAATCAAAGGAGAATCAAATAAATTCAAACAAAGCTAATTAAATCAAATAAAAGTAAAATACATTCTACAAAGCTAATTCAATCAAATGAAAGTCAAACACATTCAAACAAAGCCTTTTAAATCAAATAAAAGTGAAACACATTCAAAAAAAGCTTTTTAATTTAAATGAAAGTCAAACACATTCAAACTAAGCTATATAAATCAAATGAAAATGAAATGCAATCTACAAAGCAAATTGAATCAAATGAAATTCAATCACATTCAAACAAAGCTATTTGAATCAAATGAAAGTCAAATACGTTCTACAAAGCTAATTGAATCAAATAAAAGTGAAACACATTCAAACAAAGCTATTTGAATTAAATGAGAGTAAAAAACATTCAAACAAAGCTAATTAAATCAAATAAAAGTCAAATACATTCTACAAAGCTAATTGAATCAAATGAAAGTCAAACACATTCAAACAAAGCTATTTGAATCAAATGAAAGTCAAATACATTCAATAAAGCTAATAGAATCAAATGAAAGTCAAACACATTCAAACAAAGCAAATTGAATCAAATGAAAGTCAAACACATTCAAACAAAGCTATTTTAATCAAATGAATGTCAAATATGTTCAACAAAGCTAATTATATCAAATAAAAGTCAAACACATTAAAATAAAGCTATTTGAATCAAATGAAAGTCAAACGCATTAAAACAAAGTTATTTAAATCAAATGAAAGTGAAATGCATTCTACAAAGCTAATTGAATCAAATGAAAGTTAAACGCATTCAAACAAAGCTATTTGAATCAATAAGAGTCAAATACATTCTACAAAGCTAATTGAATCAAATGAAAGTCAAACTCATTCAAACAAAGCTAATTGAATCAAATGAAAGTCAAATACATTCTACAAAGCTAATTGAATCAAATGAAAGTCAAACACATTCAAATAAAGCTATTTGAATCAAATGAAAGTCAAACACATTCAAACAAAGCTATTTTAGTTAAATGAATGTCAAATACATTCTACGAAGCTAATTGAATCAAATGAAAGCCAAACACATTCAAATAAAGCTATTTGAATCAAATGAAAGTCAAATACATTCTACAAAGCTAATTGAATCAAATGAAAGTCAAACACATTCAAACAAAGCTATTTGAATCAAATGAGAGTCAAATAAATTCAAACAAAGCTAATTATATCAAATAAAAGTAAAATACATTCTACAAAGCTAATTGCATCAAATGAAAGTCAAACACATTCAAACAAAGCCTTTTAAATCAACTAAAAGTCAAACACATTCCAAAAAAGCTTTTTAATTTAAATGATAGTCAAACACATTCAAACAAAGCTATATAAATCAAATGAAAGTGAAATGCATTCTACAAAGCAAATTGAATTAAATGAAATTCAAACACATTCAAACAAAGCTATTTGAATCAAATGACAGTCAAATACATTCTACAAAGCTAATTGAATCAAATGAAAGTCAAACACATTCAAACAAAGCTATTTGAATCAAATGAAAGTCAAATACATTCTACAAAGCTAATTGAATCAAATGAAAGTCAAACACATTCAAACAAAGCTATTTGAATCAAATGAAAGTCAAACACATTCAAACAAAGATGTTGAATCAAATGAAAGTCAAATACATTCTAAAAAGCTAATTGAATCAAATGAAAGTCAAACACATTCAAATAAAGCTATTTGAATCAAATGAAAGTCAAATACATTCTACAAAGCTAATTGAATCAAATGAAAGTCAAACACATTCAAACAAAGCTGTTGAATCAAAGGAGAGTCAAATAAATTCAAACAAAGCTAATTAAATCAAATAAAAGTAAAATACATTCTACAAAGCTAATTGAATCAAATGAAAGTCAAACACATTCAAACAAAGCCTTTTAAATCAAATAAAAGTCAAACACATTCAAAAAAAGCTTTTTAATTTAAATGAAAGTCAAACACATTCAAACAAAGCTATATAAATCAAATGAAAGTGAAATGCAATCTGCAAAGCAAATTGAATCAAATGAAATTCAATCACATTCAAACAAAGCTATTTGAATCAAATGAAAGTCAAATACGTTCTACAAAGCTAATTGAATCAAATGAAAGTCAAACACATTCAAACAAAGCAAATTGAATCAAATGAAAGTCAAACACATTCAAACAAAGCTATTATAATCAAATGAATGTCAAATATGTTCAACAAAGCTAATTATATCAAATGAAAGTCAAACACACTAAAATAAAGCTATTTGAATCAAATGAAAGTCAAACGCATTAAAACAAAGTTATTTAAATCAAATGAAAGTGAAATGCATTCTACAAAGCTAATTGAATCAAATGAAAGTTAAACGCATTCAAACAAAGCTATTTGAATCAATGAGAGTCAAATACATTCTACAAAGCTAATTGAATCAAATGAAAGTCAAACTCATTCAAACAAAGCTAATTGAATCAAATGAAAGTCAAATACATTCTACAAAGCTAATTGAATCAAATGAAAGTCAAACACATTCAAATAAAGCTATTTGAATCAAATGAAAGTCAAACACATTCAAACAAAGCTATTTTAATTAAATAAATGTCAAATACATTCTACAAAGCTAATTGAATCAAATGAAAGTCAAACACATTCAAATAAAGCTATTTGAATCAAATGAAAGTCAAATACATTCTACAAAGCTAATTGAATCACATGAAAGTCAAACACATTCAAACAAAGCTATTTGAATCAAAAGAGAGTCAAATAAATTCAAACCAAGCTAATTAAATCAAATAAAAGTAAAATACATTCTACAAAGCTAATTGCATCAAATGAAAGTCAAACACATTCAAACAAAGCCTTTTAAATCAACTGAAAGTCAAACACATTCAAAAAAAGCTTTTTAATTTAAATGATAGTCAAACACATTTAAACAAAGCTATATAAATCAAATGAAAGTGAAATGCATTCTACAAAGCAAATTGAATTAAATGAAATTCAAACACATTCAAACAAAGCTATTTGAATCAAATGACAGTCAAATACATTATACAAAGCTAATTGAATCAAATGAAAGTCAAACACATTCAAACAAAGCTATTTGAATCAAATGAAAGTCAAATACATTCTACAAAGTTAATTGAATCAAATGAAAGTGAAACACATTCAAACAAAGCTATTTGAATCAAATGAAAGTCAAACATATTCAAACAAAGATGTTGAATCAAATGAAAGTCAAATACATTCTACAAAGCTAATTGAATCAAATGAAAGTCAAACACATTCAAATAAAGCTATTTGAATCAAATGAAAGTCAAATACATTCTACAAAGCTAATTGAATCAAATGAAAGTCAAACACATTCAAACAAAGCTGTTTGAATCAAAGGAGAGTCAAATAAATTCAAACAAAGCTAATTAAATCAAATAAAAGTAAAATACATTCTACAAAGCTAATTGAATCAAATGAAAGTCAAACACATTCAAACAAAGCCTTTTAAATCAAATAAAAGTCAAACACATTCAAAAAAAGCTTTTTAATTTAAATGAAAGTCAAACACATTCAAACAAAACTATATAAATCAAACTAAAATGAAATGCAATCTACAAAGCAAATTGAATCAAATGAAATTCAATCACATTCAAACAAAGCTATTTGAATCAAATGAAAGTCAAATACGTTCTACAAAGCTAATTGAATCAAATAAAAGTGAAACACATTCAAACAAAGCTATTTGAATTAAATGAGAGTAAAAAACATTCAAGCAAAGCTAATTAAATCAAATAAAAGTCAAATACATTCTACAAAGCTAATTGAATCAAATGAAAGTCAAACACATTCAAACAAAGCTATTTGAATCAAATGAAAGTCAAATACATTCAATAAAGCTAATAGAATCAAATGAAAGTCAAACACATTCAAACAAAGCAAATTGAATCAAATGAAAGTCAAACACATTCAAACAAAGCTATTTTAATCAAATGAATGTCAAATATGTTCAACAAAGCTAATTATATCAAATGAAACTCAAACACATTAAAATAAAGCTATTTGAATCAAATGAAAGTCAAACGCATTAAAACAAAGTTATTTAAATCAAATGAAAGTGAAATGCATTATACAAAGCTAATTGAATCAAATGAAAGTTAAACGCATTCAAACAAAGCTATTTGAATCAATAAGAGTCAAATACATTCTACAAAGCTAATTCAATCAAATGAAAGTCAAACTCATTCAAACAAAGCTAATTGAATCAAATGAAAGTCAAATACATTCTACAAAGCTAATTGAATCAAATGAAAGTCAAACACATTCAAATAAAGCTATTTGAATCAAATGAAAGTCAAACACATTCAAACAAAGCTATTTTAATTAAATGAATGTCAAATACATTCTACAAAGCTAATTGAATCAAATGAAAGTCAAACACATTCAAATAAAGCTATTTGAATCAAATGAAAGTCAAATACATTCTACAAAGCTAATTGAATCAAATGAAAGTCAAACACATTCAAACAAAGCTATTTGAATCAAATGAGAGTCAAATAAATTCAAACAAAGCTAATTAAATCAAATAAAAGTAAAATACATTCTACAAAGCTAATTGCATCAAATGAAAGTCAAACACATTCAAACAAAGCCTTTTAAATCAACTAAAAGTCAACACATTCAAAAAAAGCTTTTTAATTTAAATGATAGTCAAACACATTCAAACAAAGCTATATAAATCAAATGAAAGTGAAATGCATTCTACAAAGCAAATTGAATTAAATGAAATTCAAACACATTCAAACAAAGCTATTTGAATCAAATGACAGTCAAATACATTCTACAAAGCTAATTGAATCAAATGAATGTCAAACACATTCAAACAAAGCTATTTGAATCAAATGAAAGTCAAATACATTCTACAAAGCTAATTGAATCAAATGAAAGTCAAACACATTCAAACAAAGCTATTTGAATCAAATGAAAGTCAAACACATTCGAACAAAGATGTTGAATCAAATGAAAGTCAAATACATTCTACAAAGCTAATTGAATCAAATGAAAGTCAAACACATTCAAATAAAGCTATTTGAATCAAATGAAAGTCAAATACATTCTACAAAGCTAATTGAATCAAATGAAAGTCAAACACATTCAAGCAAAGTTGTTTGAATCAAAGGAGAGTCAAATAAATTCAAACAAAGCTAATTAAATCAAATGAAAGTAAAATACATTCTACAAAGCTAATTGAATCAAATGAAAGTCAAACACATTCAAACAAAGCCATTTAAATCAAATTAAAGTCAAACACATTCAAAAAAAGCTTTTTAATTTAAATGAAAGTCAAACACATTCAAACAAAGCTATATAAATCAAATGAAAGTGAAATGCAATCTACAAAGCAAATTGAATCAAATGAAATTCAATCACATTCAAACAAAGCTATTTGAATCAAATGAAAGTCAAATACGTTCTACAAAGCTAATTGAATCAAATAAAAGTGAAACACATTCAAACAAAGCTATTTGAATTAAATGAGAGTAAAAAACATTCAAACAAAGCTAATTAAATCAAATAAAAGTCAAATACATTCTACAAAGCAAATTGAATCAAATGAAAGTCAAACACATTAAAATAAAGCTATTTGAATCAAATGAAAGTCAAACGCATTGAAACAAAGTTATTTAAATCAAATTAAAGTGAAATGCATTCTACAAAGCTAATTGAATCAAATTAAAGTTAAACGCGTTCAAAGAAAGCTATTTGAATCAAATAAGAGTCAAATACATTCTACAAAGCTAATTGAATCAAATGAAAGTCAAACTCATTCAAACAAAGCTAATTGAATCAAATGAAAGTCAAATACATTCTACAAAGCTAATTGAATCAAATGAAAGTCAAACACATTCAAATAAAGCCATTTGAATCAAATGAAAGTCAAACACATTCAAACAAAGCTATTTTAATTAAATGAATGTCAAATACATTCTACAAAGCTAATTGATTCAAATGAAAGTCAAACACATTCAAATAAAGCTTTTTGAATCAAATGAAAGTCAAATACATTCTACAAAGCTAATTGAATCAAATGAAAGTCAAACACATTCAAACAAAGCTATTTGAATCAAATGAGAGTCAGATAAATTCCAACAAAACTAATTAAATCAAATAAAAGTAAAATACATTCTACAAAACTATTGCGTCAAATGAAAGTCAAACACATTCAAACAAAGCCTTTTAAATCAAATGAAAGTCAAACACATTCAAAAAAAGCTTTTTAATTTAAATGAAAGTCAAACACATTCAAACAAAGCTAATTAAATCAAATGAAAGTGAAATGCATTCTACAAAGCAAATTGAATCAAATGAAATTCAATCACATTCAAACAAAGCTATTTGAATTAAATGAAAGTCAACTACATTCTACAAAGCTAATTGAATCAAATGAAACTCAAACACATTCAAACAAAGCTATTTGAATCAAATGAAAGTCAAACACATTCAAACAAAGCTATTTGAATTAAATGAGAGTAAAAAACATTCAAACAAAGCTAATTAAATCAAATAAAAGTCAAATACATTCTACAAAGCTAATTGAATCAAATGAAAGTCAAACACATTCAAACAAAGCTATTTGAATCAAATGAAAGTCAAACACATTCAAACAAAGATTTTGAATCAAATGAAAGTCAAATACATTCTACAAAGCTAATTGAATCAAATGAAAGTCAAACACATTCAAATAAAGCTATTTGAATCAAATGAAAGTCAAATACATTCTACAAAGCTAATTGAATCAAATGAAAGTCATACACATTCAAATAAAGCTATTTGAATCAAATGAAAGTCAAATACATTCTACAAAGCTAATTGAATCAAATGAAAGTCAAACACATTCAAACAAAGCTATTTGAATCAAATGAAAGTCAAACACATTCAAACAAAGATTTTGAATCAAATGAAAGTCAAATACATTCTACAAAGCTAATTGAATCAAATGAAAGTCAAACACATTCAAATAAAGCTATTTGAATCAAATGAAAGTCAAATACATTCTACAAAGCTAATTGAATCAAATGAAAGTCATACACATTCAAACAAAGCTATTTGAATCAAAGGAGAGTCAAATAAATTCAAACAAAGCTAATTAAATCAAATAAAAGTAAAATACATTCTACAAAGCTAATTGAATCAAATGAAAGTCAAACACATTCAAACAAAGCCTTTTAAATCAATTTAAAAGTCAAACACATTCAAAAAAAGCTTTTTAATTTAAATGAAAGTCAAACACATTCAAACAAGCTATATAAATCAAATGAAAGTGAAATGCAATCTACAAAGCAAATTGAATCAAAAGAAATTCAATCACATTCAAACAAAGCTATTTGAATCAAATGAAAGTCAAATACATTCTACAAAGCTAATTGAATCAAATGAAACTCAAACACATTCAAACAAAGCTATTTGAATCAAATGAGAGTCAAACATGTTAAAACAAAGCTAATTAAATCAAATAAAAGTCAAATACGTTCTACAAAGCTAATTGAATCAAAAAGAAAGTCAAAAACATTCAAACAAAGCTATTTGAATCAAATGAAAGTCTAATACATTCTACTAAGCTAATTGGATCAAATGAAAGTCAAACACATTCAAACAAAGCTATTTGAATCAAATGAAAGTCAAATACGTTCTACAAAGCTAATTGAATCAAATAAAAGTGAAACACATTCAAACAAAGCTATTTGAATTAAATGAGAGTCAAAAACATTCAAACAAAGCTAATTAAATCAAATCAAAGTCAAATACATTCTACAAAGCTAATTAAATCAAATGAAAGTCAAACACATTCAAACAAAGCTAATTGAATCAAATGAAAGTCAAATACATTCAACAAAGCTAATAGAATCAAATGAAAGTCAAACACATTCAAACAAAGCAAATTGAATCAAATGAAAGTCAAACACATTCAAACAAAGCTATTTTAATCAAATGAATGTCAAATACGTTCAACAAAGCTAATTGTATCAAATGAAAGTCAAACACATTAAAATGAAGCTATTTGAATCAAATGAAAGTCAAACGCATTGAAACAAAGTTATTTAAATCAAATGAAAGTGAAATGCATTCTACAAAGCTAATTGAATCAAATGAAAGTTAAACGCATTCAAACAAAGCTATTTGAATCAAATGAGAGTCAAATACATTCTACAAAGCTAATTGAATCAAATGAAAGTCAAACTCATTCAAACAAAGCTAATTGAATCAAATGAAAGTCAAATACATTCTACAAAGCTAATTGAATCAAATGAAAGTTAAACACATTCAAATAAAGCTATTTGAATCAATTGAAAGTCAAACACATTCAAACAAAGCTATTTTAATTAAATGAATGTCAAATACATTCTACAAAGCTAATTGAATCAAATGAAAGTCAAACACATTCAAATAAAGCTATTTGAATCAAATGAAAGTGAAATACATTCTACAAAGATAATTGAATCAAATGAAAGTCAAACACATTCAAACAAAGCTATTTGAATCAAATGAGAGTCATATAAATTCAAACAAAGCTAATTAAATCAAATAAAAGTAAAATACATTCTACAAAGCTAATTGCATCAAATGAAAGTCAAACACTTTCAAACAAAGCCTTTTAAATAAAATGAAAGTCAAACACATTCAAACAAAGCTAATTGAATCAAATGAAAGTCAAACACATTCAAACAAAGCTATTTTAATTAAATGAATGTCAAATACATTCTACAAAGCTAATTGAATCAAATAAAAGTCAAACACATTCAAACAAAGCTATTTGAAGAAAATGAAAGTCAAATACATTCTACAATGCAAATTGAAATAACTGAAAGTCAAACACAGTCAAACAAAGTTATTTGATTCAAATGAAAGTCAAATACATTCTACAAAGCTAATTGAATCAAATGAAAGTCAAACACGTTCTACAAAGCTAACTGTATCAAATGAAAGTCAAACGCAATCAAATAAAGCTATTTGAGTCAAATGAAAGTCAAACACATTCAAACAAAGTTGTTTAAATTAAATGAAAGTGAAATGTATTCTACAAAGCTAATTGAATCAAATGAAAGTTAAACGCATTCAAACAAAGCTATTTGAATCAAATGAGAGTCAAATACATTCTACAAAGCTATTTGAATCAAATGAAAGTCAAATACGTTCTACAAAGCTAATTGTATCAAATGAAAGTCAAACGCAATCAGATAAAGCTATTTGAGTCAAATGAAAGTCAAACACATTCAAACAAAGTTGTTTAAATTAAATGAAAGTGAAATGTATTTTACAAAGCTAATTGAATCAAATGAAAGTTAAACGCATTCAAACAAAGCTATTTGAATCAAATGAGAGTCAAATACATTCTACAAAGCTAATTGAATCAAATGAAAGTCAAAAACATTCAAACAAAGCTAATTGAATCAAATGAAAGTCAAATGCATTCAACAAAGCTAGTTGAATCAAATGAAAGTCAAACACATTCAAACAAAGCTAATTGAATCAAATGAAAGTCAAGCACATTCAAACAAAGCTATTTTAATCGAATGAAAGTCAATTACATTCTACAAAGCTAATTGAATCAAATGAAAGTCCAACACATTTAAACAATGCTATTTGAATCAAATGAAAGTCAAACACATTCAAACAAAGCTATTTAAATCAAATGAGAGTCAAATACATTAAAACAAAGCTAATTAAATCAAATAAAAGTCTAATATATTCTACAAAGCTAATTGAATTAAATTAAAGTCAAACACATTCAAACAAAGCTAATTGAAACAAATGAAAGTCAAACACATTTAAACAAAGTTTTCGAATCAAATGAAAATAAATTCTACAAAGCTAATTGAATCAAATGAAAGTCAAACACATTCAAATAAAGCTATTTCAATCAAATGAAAGTCAAATACATTCTACAAAGCTAATTGAATCAAATGAAAGTCAAAAACATTTAAACAAAGCTATTTAATTCAAATGAGAGTCAAATAAATTCAAACAAAGCTAATTAAATCAAATAAAAGTCTAATACATTCTACAAAGCTAATTGAATTAAATTAAAGTCAAACACATTCAAACAAAGCTAATTGAATCAAATGAAAGTCAAACACATTCAAAATAAGATTTCGAATCAAATGAAAGTCAAATACATTCTACAAAGCTAATTGAATCAAATGAAAGTCAAACACATTCAAATAAAGCTATTTGAATCAAATGAAAGTCAAATACATTCTACAAAGCTAATTGAAATAAATGAAAAACAAACACATTCAAACAAAGCTGTTTGAATCAAATTAGAGTCAAATAAATTCAAACAAAGCTAATTAAAGAAAATAAAGGTAAAATACATTCTACAAAGCTAATTGAATCAAATGAAAGTCAAACACATTCAAACAAAGTCTTTTAAATCAAATGAAAGTCAAACACATTCAAAAAAAGCTTTTTAATTTAAATGACAGTCAAACACATTCAAACAAAGCTATATAAATCAAATGAAAGTGAAATGCATTCTACAAAGAAAATTGAATTAAATGAAATTCAAACACATTCAAACAAAGCTATTTGAATCAAATGACAGTAAAATACATTCTACAAAGCTAATTGTATCAATTGAAAGTCAAACACATTCAAACAAAGCTATTTTAATAAAATGAAAGTCAAATACATTCCACAAAGCTAATTGAATCAAATGAAAGTCAAACACATTCAAACAAAGCTAGATGAATCAAATGAAAGTCAAACACATTCTAACAAAGCTATTTTAATTAAATGAATGTCAAATACATTCTACAAAGCTAGTTGAATCAAATGAAAGTGAAACACATTCACACAAAGCTATTTGAAGAAAATGAAAGTCAAATACATTCTTCAAAGCAAATTGAAACAAATGAAAGTCAAACACAGTCAAACAAAGTTATTTGACTCAAATGAAAGTCAAATACATTCTACAAAGCTAATTGAACAAATGAAAGTCAAACACATTCAAACAAAGCTATTTGAATCAAATGAAAGTCAAACACATTCAAATAAAGATTTTGAATTAAATGAAAGTCAAATACATTCTACAAAGCTAATTGAATCAAATGAAAGTCAAACACATTCAAATAAAGCTATTTGAATCAAATGAAAGTCAAATACATTCTACAAAGCTAATTGAATCAAATGAAAGTCAAACACATTCAAACAAAGCTATTTGAATCAAAGGAGAGTCAAATAAATTCAAACAAAGCTAATTAAATCAAATAAAAGTAAAATACATTCTACAAAGCTAATTGAATCAAATGAAAGTCAAACGCATTCATACAAAGCCTTTTAAATCAAATAAAAGTCAAACACATTCAAAAAAAGCTTTTTAATTTAAATGAAAGTCAAACACATTCAAACAAAGCTATATAAATCAAATGAAAGTTAAATGCAATCTACAAAGCAAATTGAATCAAATGAAATTCAATCACATTCAAACAAAGCTATTTGAATCAAATGAAAGTCAAGTACATTCTACTAAGCTAAATGAATCAAATGAAACTCAAACACATTCAAACAAAGCTATTTGAATCAAATGAGAGTCAAACATGTTCAAACAAAGCTAATTAAATCAAATAAATGTCAAATACATTCTACAAAGCTAATTGAACCAAATAAAAGTCAAAAACATTCAAACAAAGCTATTTGAATCAAATGAAAGTCAAATACATTCTAATAAGCTAATTGCATCAAATGAAAGTCAAACACATTCAAACAAAGCTATTTGAATCAAATGAAAGTCAAATACGTTCTACAAAGCTAATTGAATCAAATAAAAGTGAAACACATTCAAACAAAGCTATTTGAATTAAATGAGAGTCAAAAACATTCAAACAAAGCTAATTAAATCAAATAAAAGTCAAATACATTCTACAAAGCTAATTGAATCAAATGAAAGTCAAACACATTTAAACAAAGCTAATTGAATCAAATGAAAGTCAAAAACATTCAACAAAGCTAATAGAATCAAATGAAAGTCAAACACATTCAAACAAAGCAAATTGAATCAAATGAAATTCAAACACATTCAAATAAAGCTATTTTAATCAAATGAATGTCAAATACGTTCAACAAAGCTAATCGTATCAAATGAAAGTCAAACACATTAAAATAAAGCTATTTGAATCAAATGAAAGTTAAACGCATTGAAACAAAGTTATTTAAATCAAATGAAAGTGAAATGCATTTTACAAAGCTAATTGAATCAAATGAAAGTTAAACACATTCAAACAAAGCTATTTGAATCAAATGAGAGTCAAATACATTCTCCAAAGCTAATTGAATCAAATGAAAGTCAAACTCATTCAAACAAAGCTAATTGAATCAAATGAAAGTCAAATACATTCTACAAAGCATATTGAATCAAATGAAAGTCAAACACATTCAAACAAAGCTGTTTGAATCAAATGAGAGTCAAATAAATTCAAACAAAGCTAATTAAATAAAATAAAAGTAAAATACATTCTACAAAGCTAATTGAATCAAATGAAAGTCAAACACATTAAAACAAAGTCTTTTAAATCAAATGAAAGTCAAACACATTCAAAAAAAGCTTTTTAATTTAAATGACAGTCAAACACATTCAAACAAAGCTATATAAATCAAATGAAAGTGAAATGCATTCTACAAAGCAAATTGAATTAAATGAAATTCAAACACATTCAAACAAAGCTATTTGAATCAAATGACAGTAAAATACATTCTACAAAGCTAATTGTATCAATTGAAAGTCAAACACATTCAAACAAAGCTATTTTAATCAAATGAAAGTCAAATACATTCCACAAAGCTAATTGAATCAAATGAAAGTCAAACACATTCAAACAAAGCTAGATGAATCAAATGAAAGTCAAACACATTCTAACAAAGCTATTTTAATTAAATGAATGTCAAATACATTCTACAAAGCTAGTTGAATCAAATGAAAGTGAAACACATTCAAACAAAGCTATTTGAAGAAAATGAAAGTCAAATACATTCTACAAAGAAAATTGAAACAAATGAAAGTCAAACACAGTCAAACAAAGTTATTTGACTCAAATGAAAGTCAAATACATTCTACAAAGCTAATTGAACAAATGAAAGTCAAACACATTCAAACAAAGCTATTTGAATCAAATGAAAGTCAAACACATTCAAATAAAGATTTTGAATCAAATGAAAGTCAAATACATTCTACAAAGCTAATTGAATCAAATGAAAGTCAAACACATTCAAATAAAGCTATTTTAATCAAATGAAAGTCAAATACATTCTACAAAGCTAATTGAATCAAATGAAAGTCAAACACATTCAAACAAAGCTATTTGAATCAAAGGAGTGTCAAATAAATTCAAACAAAGCTAATTAAATCAGATAACAGTAAAATACATTCTACAAAGCTAATTGAATCAAATGAAAGTCAAACGCATTCAAACAAAGCCTTTTAAATCAAATAAAAGTCAAACACATTCAAAAAAAGCTTTTTAATTTAAATGAAAGTCAAACACATTCAAACAAAGCTATATAAATCAAATGAAAGTGAAATGCAATCTACAAAGCAAATTGAATCAAATGAAATTCAATCACATTCAAACAAAGCTATTTGAATAAAATGAAAGTCAAGTACATTCTACAAAGCTAAATGAATCAAATGAAACTCAAACACATTCAAACAAAGCTATTTGAATCAAATGAGAGTCAAACATGTTCAAACAAAGCTAATTAAATCAAATAAAAGTCAAATACATTCTACAAAGCTAATTGAACTAAATAAAAGTCAAAAACATTCAAATAAAGCTATTTGAATCAAATGAAAGTCAAATACATTCTAATAAGCTAATTGCATCAAATGAAAGTCAAACACATTCAAACAAAGCTATTTGAATCAAATGAAAGTCAAATACGTTCTACAAAGCTAATTGAATCAAATAAAAGTGAAACACATTCAAAAAAAAGCTATTTGAATTAAATGAGAGTCAAAAACATTCAAACAAAGCTAATTAAATCAAATAAAAGTCAAATACATTCTACAAAGCTAATTGAATCAAATGAAAGTCAAACACATTCAAACAAAGCTAATTGAATCAAATGAAAGTCAAATACATTCAACAAAGCTAATAGAATCAAATGAAAGTCAAACACATTCAAACAAAGCAAATTGAATCAAATGAAATTCAAACACATTCAAATAAAGCTATTTTAATCAAATGAATGTCAAATACGTTAAACAAAGCTAATTGTATCAAATGAAAGTCAAACACATTAAAATAAAACTATTTGAATCAAATGAAAGTTAAACGCTTTGAAACAAAGTTATTTAAATCAAATGAAAGTGAAATGCATTTTACAAAGCTAATTGAATCAAATGAAAGTTAAACACATTCAAACAAAGCTATTTGAATCAAATGAGAGTCAAAAACATTCTCCAAAGCTAATTGAATCAAATGAAAGTCAAACTCATTCAAACAAAGCTAATTGAATCAAATGAAAGTCAAATACATTCTACAAAGCATATTGAATCAAATGAAAGTCAAACACATTCAAACAAAGCTGTTTGAATCAAATGAGAGTCAAATAAATTCAAACAAAGCTAATTAAATAAAATAAAAGTAAAATACATTCTACAAAGCTAATTGAATCAAATGAAAGTCAAACACATTCAAACAAAGTCTTTTAAATCAAATGAAAGTCAAACACATTCAGAAAAAGCTTTTTAATTTAAATGAAAGTCAAACACATTCAAACAAAGCTATATAAATCAAATGAAAGTGAAATGCATTCTACAAAGCAAATTGAATTAAATGAAATTCAAGCACATTCAAACAAAGCTATTTGAATCAAATGACAGTAAAATACATTCTTGATGCGTGCATCAATGTGAACGATGAGCATGTTGAAGAATTATTCCAAGAAAGTCAAGAAAGCATGAATCTATACTTGGAAGCTTCTTCAATAGGTCAAACTTACTATCGGGGGCATCAAGACAAAGCCACGCTTTGTATGGTGGCGTTCTTGGGAGTTCTTGAAGCTTCTTGATAGTTCTTTAAGGTTTCTTTAAAAGCTTTCTTAGGTTTTTGCTTACAAGTTTTTACCTTTCACTTGAAAGGGTTTTTCTTGTTTTAAGCACTTAGGATTTCTAATTGCATTAGGAATTGTTTTAGTCTAGTAGGCGTCAATAATAGCTTGGAGTGCAAGCTTGAGTTAGGATAAAATAGGCAAGTTTTATCTTAAGAGTAGTTAGAGTTTAAGTAGGATTAAATAACTAAATCAAAGTTATCTAAACTTGATTAAGTTATGCAATCCGTGGGTTTTTGTTAGGGGATTAGAATTCTAATTCAAGTGGGATTAGGATAATTGATTGAGTTTATAAATATAGGGTTGTAATCTTCGAATAAGATACAAGTTTAATCATACATTCATAATAATATTTCTTATTGCTTTTGTTTAAGTTGGATTACTTAAATTCTTGATTGGTGGATTCCAATTTGCTGTTTTGTTTGTTTTAGTTAAAACAATCACCTAGGTTGATTAATTAGGTGGATTCTTGATTAATTAACCTAAGTTTCTTGCTTAATTCTTGGTGAATTTTCTGTATAGAATTAGGTTAGATTCATATCTTTGTGAGGCTTAGTTTTCGGACTAAAAAAATCACATCATCTTGGTATCAGAGCACAGTTTCGGTAGAATTTAAACTGGTGACGTTAGGCTTGGAATTTTTGGCTGAAATTTTGTGGCAAGATTCAGAAAACGTAGATCAACATTGTGTCAAAATTTCGTGTCAATTGGACGCGTAACGAAGTCTGTGCAACCTCAAACTTTTGAGAGTGTTACACAAAGTTGCGATCTGGAGAACGGTTCTTATTTGCTTCAAGAATCAATCAAGATTCAATCTTTTAATCAAGATTTTGCATAAACTAAACCTGGTTTGTGTAGGAGCAATGAGTGACGAAGAAATCCCAGGGATTCCAAGGGGTTTGAACCTTGATCAAGCGCATAACTTGCGGAGGGATCGTCAAATAGAGCGATTGTCACAACAATTGCAAGAAGTATTGGCTAGGCTTGACGAACGTGACAAAACTTCATCTTCAAGGAAGAACAAATCAGTTGCAATTTCTAGTTCAAGTGAAGACGAATATGAAAGGAGAAAAGCAAGTAGATCACGCCATAAAGATTCATCTTCGAGTGATGAACCTAGAAGGCATAGACGGAAGAACAAGGCCAAAGATGATGACCGAAATATAAGGTTAGATTTTCCGGAATTCAATGGTAGTATGCTAGACCCCGAAAAATATTTTGAGTGGGTTAGAAGAGCCGAAACACTCTTTGATTACAAGGAGTATGATGAACGAAAGAGGTGCAAACTTGCTGAATTAAAACTCACAGGTTATGCGAGTTTATGGTATGATAATCTCAAGAAAAAGAGACGCAAGGAGGGACGATCCAAGATCACTACTTGGACACAATTGCAGAAATATATGAAGCGTCAATTTGTGCCCCATGAGTACGTGCAAGAAGTGTATCTCAAGATGCAGACTTTTAAGCAAGGAAATCAATCCGTGGAGGCTTATTTGTGTGAGTTTGAGAAACTATGTTTATTGTGTGATTTAGAAGAAATTCTAGAGCACAAAATAGCACGTTTTATTGCAGGTTTGAACGAAAATGTTCAAGAGAAGATTGAATTGCACGAATACTATTCGTTTGAAGAAGTATGCAAGGCGGCCATTAAGGTTGAAAGACAATTCAAGGCCAAGAAGACCTCAAGTGTGAAACCGTTCACACGCACGTTCACAAAGGCTAGTGACAAGCCTACCTTTGATAGGACTTCTCCTAATCCGTATGCTAAAGATAATAAACCCAGAAACGAAGCTAGCAAGAAGGTGACCGAAGATAGAAAATGTTTCAAATGTGGGAGTGTTGGCCACATAGCAAGCAATTGCTACTCAAAACGCACTATGACGGCTCAAGAATGGGAAGAAGAGAAAGCTAGGTGCGAGGGAAATAGTGACATGGAGGTTGTGGTCGAGAAAGAACGTGATTTTGAAGAAGAGGAGGGTAGTGCCGAAGAGGTTGATGGTGAAACGCAAGGAAAGAGCTTGGTTCTAAGGAGAGCTCTTCACTCTAAACCTATGCCCGTTGAAGAGAATCAAAGAGAGAAAATCTTTTTAACAAGGTGCAAGGTGGAAGATCGATTGTGTGACGTAATAATAGACTCGGGAAGTTGCACAAATGTGGTGTCTACAACTTTGATCAACAAATTAGAGTGGCCTACAACCGATCACCCAAAACCTTACAAGCTACATTGGCTCAATGATGCTAGTGACGTGAAGGTAACGAAACGAGCCCTAATCACCTTTTCAATTGGCAAATATCATGATAAAGTTTTATGTGATGTATGCCCTATGGATGCTTGTCATATCTTATTGGGTAGACCATGGCAATATGATAGATTTGTCAAGTTTAATGGTAGGACAAATGTGTATATAATTCGAAAAGGAAAGGGGGAAAAATCATATGCATTGAAACCACTTGTTGATCATAGAATTAACCCTAGTTCAAAAGGTGCATATTTAATTGGGGAAAAGGAGTTGGAGAAAGAGATCAACAACAACAATATAGTATATATTATGGTGGCTAACAATGTGCAAGTGAATGAAAGTAAACAAGAAAAGAGGCCCGTGGAATTAGAAGTAGTATTGCAAGAGTATTGTGATGTTTTTCCTAGTGAATTACCACCGGGATTACCACCAATTCGTGGTATTGAACATCAAATTGATCTTATTCCGGGAGCTCCACTACCTAACAAGGCAGCATATAGAAGTAATCCGGAAGAAACAAAGGAAATACAACGTCAAATAGAGGAATTGATGCAAAGAGGCTACGTGAAAGAGAGTATGAGCTCATGTGCCGTGCCTACATTGTTAGTTCCAAAAAAAGATGGGAGTTGGCGTATGTGCATTGATAGTAGGAGTGTGAACAACATAACCATCAAGTATAGATTTCCTATACCTAGACTTGATGATTTGTTAGACGAATTGCATGGTTCAAAGCTATTTTCCAAGATTGATCTTATGAGTGGCTATCATCAAATACGCATGAGGGAAGTGATTCATAAGGATGCCGAGACTAAAATCAAGTACATGATAAAGCTACACGCACAAGTTAGAGCTAGGATTGAACGTGTCAATGAACTCTACAAAGCACGAGCTAACAAGAACAAAAAGCCACAAAGTTTTGAAGTTGGCGACTTGGTGTGGCTACACTTGAGAAAAGAGAGATTTCCTAACAAACGAAAGAATAAATTGATGCCAAGAAGTGAGGGGCCGTTCAAGATTATTGAGAAGATCAATGAGAATGCATATAAGCTTGAATTGCCGGGAGAATATGGTGTAAGCGCAACATTTAATATTGGGGATTTGGTGAAGTATTTGCCAGATGGTGCTATTGAAGATTTGAGGGCAAATTCTTTTGACGAAGGGGAGGATGATGCGTGCATCAATGTGAACGATGAGCATGTTGAAGAATTATTCCAAGAAAGTCAAGAAAGCATGAATCTATACTTGGAAGCTTCTTCAATAGGTCAAACTTACTATCGGGGGCATCAAGACAAAGCCACGCTTTGTATGGTGGCGTTCTTGGGAGTTCTTGAAGCTTCTTGATAGTTCTTTAAGGTTTCTTTAAAAGCTTTCTTAGGTTTTTGCTTACAAGTTTTTACCTTTCACTTGAAAGGGTTTTTCTTGTTTTAAGCACTTAGGATTTCTAATTGCATTAGGAATTGTTTTAGTCTAGTAGGCGTCAATAATAGCTTGGAGTGCAAGCTTGAGTTAGGATAAAATAGGCAAGTTTTATCTTAAGAGTAGTTAGAGTTTAAGTAGGATTAAATAACTAAATCAAAGTTATCTAAACTTGATTAAGTTATGCAATCCGTGGGTTTTTGTTAGGGGATTAGAATTCTAATTCAAGTGGGATTAGGATAATTGATTGAGTTTATAAATATAGGGTTGTAATCTTCGAATAAGATACAAGTTTAATCATACATTCATAATAATATTTCTTATTGCTTTTGTTTAAGTTGGATTACTTAAATTCTTGATTGGTGGATTCCAATTTGCTGTTTTGTTTGTTTTAGTTAAAACAATCACCTAGGTTGATTAATTAGGTGGATTCTTGATTAATTAACCTAAGTTTCTTGCTTAATTCTTGGTGAATTTTCTGTATAGAATTAGGTTAGATTCATATCTTTGTGAGGCTTAGTTTTCGGACTAAAAAAATCACATCAATTCTACAAAGCTAGTCGTATCAATTGAAAGTCAAACACAATCAAACAAAGCTAATTGAATCAAATGAAAGTCAAAAACATTCCACAAAGCTAATTGAATCAAATCAAAGTCAAACACATTCAAACAAAGCTAATTGAATCAAATGAAAGCCAAACACATTCAAACAAAGCTATTTTAATTAAATGAATGTCATATACATTCTACAAAGCTAGTTGAATCAAATGAAAGTGAAACACATTCAAACAAAGCTATTTGAAGAAAATGAAAGTCAAATACATTCTACAAAGCAAATTGAAACAAATGAAAGTCAAACACAGTCAAACAAAGCTATTTGAATCAAATGAAAGTCAAACACATTCAAATAAAGATTTTGAATCAAATGAAAGTCAAATACATTCTACAAAGCTAATTGAATCAAATGAAAGTCAAACACATTCAAATAAAGCTATTTGAATCAAATGAAAGTCAAATACATTCTACAAAGCTAATTGAATCAAATGAAAGTCAAACACATTCAAACAAAGCTATATAAATCAAATGAAAGTGAAATGCATTCTACAAAGCAAATTGAATTAAATGAAATTCAATCACATTCAAACAAAGCTATTTGAATCAAATGACAGTAAAATACATTCTACAAAGCTAATTGTATCAATTGAAAGTCAAACACATTCAAACAAAGCTATTTTAATCAAATGAAAGTCAAATACATTCCACAAAGCTAATTGAATCAAATGAAAGTCAAACACATTCAAACAAAGCTAGATGAATCAAATGAAAGTCAAACACATTCTAACAAAGCTATTTTAATTAAATGAATGTCAAATACATTCTACAAAGCAAATTGAATCAAATGAAAGTCAAACACATTCAAATAAAGGTATTTGAATCAAAATGAAAGTCAAATACATTCTACAAAGCTAATTGAATCAAATGAAAGTCAAACACATTCAAACAAAGCTATGTGAATCAAATGAGAGTCAAATAAATTCAAACAAAGCTAATTAAATCAAATAAAAGTAAAATACATTCTACAAAGCTAATTGCATCAAATGAAACTCAAACACATTCAAACAAAGCCTTTTAAATCAACTAAAAGTCAAACACATTCAAAAAAAGCTTTTTAATTTAAATGATAGTCAAACACATTTAAACAAAGCTATATAAATCAAATGAAAGTGAAATGCATTCTACAAAGCAAATTGAATTAAATGAAATTCAATCACATTCAAACAAAGCTATTTGAATCAAATAAAAGTCAAATACATTCTACAAAGCTAATTGAATTCAAATGAAACTCAAACAGATTCAAACAAAGCTATTTGAATCAAATGAGAGTCAAATACATTCAAACAAAGCCTTTTAATTTAAATGAAAGTCAAACACATTCAAACAAAGCTATATAAATCAAAAGAAAGTGAAATGCATTCTACAAAGCAAATTGAATTAAATGAAATTCAAACACATTCAAACAAAGCTATTTGAATCAAATGACAGTCAAACACATTCTACAAAGCTAATTGAATCAATTGAATGTCAAACACATTCAAACAAAGCTATTTGAATCAAATGAAAGTCAAATACATTCTACAAAGCTAATTGAATCAAATGAAAGTCAAACACATTCAAACAAAGCAAATTGAATCAAATGAAAGTCAAACACAGTCAAACAAAGTTATTTTGATTCAAATGAAAGTCAAATAAATTCGACAAAGCTAATTGAATCAAATGAAAGTCAAACACATTCAAACAAAGCTAATCAAATCAAATAAAAGTCAAATACATTCTACAAAGCTAATTGAATCATATAAAAGTCAAACACATTCAAACAAAGCTAATTGAATCAAATGGAAGTCAAATACATTCTACAATGCTAATTGAATTAAATTAAAAGTCAAACATATTCAAAATAAGCTAATTGAATTTAATGAAAGTCAAACACATTCAAACAACGCTTTCGAATCAAGTGAAAGTCAAATACATTCTACAAAGCTAATTGAATCAAATGAAAGTCAAACACATTCAAACAAAGCTTTTTAATCAAATGAAAGTCAAATACATTCTACTAAGCTAATTGAATCAAATGAAAGTCAAACACATTCAAACAAAGCTATTTGAATCAAATGACAGTCAAATACGTTCTACAAAGCTAATTGTATCAAATGAAAGTCAAACACATTCAAACAAAGCTATTTGAATAAAATGAAAGTGAAATGCATTCTACAAAGCTAATTGAATCAAATGAAAGTGAAACACATTCAAACAAAGCTATTTGAATCAAATGAGAGTCAAATACATTCAAAAAAAGCTAATTAAATCAAATAAAAGTCAAATACATTCTACAAAGCTAATTGAATCAAATGAAAGTCAAACACATTCAAACAAAGCTAATTGAATTAACTGAAAGTCACATACATTCAACAAAGCGAATTGAATCAAATGAAAGTCAAACACATTCAAACAAAGCTAATTGAATCAAATGAAAGTCAAACACATTCAAACAAAGATTTCGTATTAAATGAAAGTCAAATACATTCTACAAAGCTAATTGAATCAAATGAAAGTCAAACACATTCAAATAAAGCTATTTGAATCAAATGAAAGTCAAATACATTCTACAAAGCTAATTGAATCAAATGAAAGTCAAACACATTCGAACAAAGCTATTTGAATCAAATGAGAGTCAAATAAATTCAAACAAAGCTAATTAAATAAAAAAAAAGTAAAATAAATTCTACAAACCTAATTGCATCAAATGAAAGTCAAACACATTCAAACAAAGCCTTTTAAATCAAATGAAAGTCAAACACATTCAAAAAAAGCTTTTTAATTTAAATGAAAGTCAAACACATTCAAACAAAGCTATATAAATCAAATTAAAGTGAAATGCATTCTACAAAGCAAATTGAATTAAATGAAATTCAACTACATTCAAACAAAACTATTTGAATCAAATGACAGTCAAATACATTCTACAAAGCTAATTGAATCAATTGAAAGTCAAACACATTCAAAACAAAGCTATTTGAATCAAATGAAAGTCAAATACATTCTACAAAGCTAATTGAATCAAATGAAAGTGAAACACATTCAAACAAAGCTAATTGAATCAAATGACAGTCAAACACATTCAAACAAAGCTATTTTAATTAAATGAATGTCAAATGCATTCTACAAAGCTAATTGAATAAAATGAAAGTCAAACACATTCAAACAAAGCTATTTGAAGAAAATGAAAGTCAAATACATTCTACAATGCAAATTGAAACAAATGAAAGTCAAACACAGTCAAACAAAGTTATTTGACTCAAATGAAAGTCAAATACATTCTACAAAGCTAATTGAATCAAACGAAAGTCAAACACATTTAAATAAAGCTATTTGAATCAAATGAAAGTCAAATACGTTCTACAAAGCTAATTGTATCAAATGAAAGTCAAACGCAATCAAATAAAGCTATTTGAGTCAAATGAAAGTCAAACACATTCAAACAAAGTTGTTTAAATTTAATGAAAGTGAAATGTATTCTACAAAGGTAATTGAATCAAATGAAAGTGAAACGCATAAACAAAGTTATTTGACTCAAATGAAAGTTAAACACATTCAAACAAAGCTAATTGAATCAAATGAATGTCAAATACATTCAACAAAGCTAATTGAATCAAATGAAAGTCAAACACATTCAAACAAAGCTAATTGAATCAAATGAAAGTCAAGCACATTCAAACAAAGCTATTTTAATCGAATGAAAGTCAATTACATTCTACAAAGCTAATTGAATCAAATGAAACTCAAACACATTCAAACAAAGCTAATTGAATCAAATGAAAGTCAAACACATTCAAACAAAGCTAATTGAATCAAATGACAGTCAAACACATTCAAACAAAGCTATTTTAATTAAATGAATGTCAAATACATTCTACAAAGCTAATTGAATCAAATGAAAGTCAAACACATTCAAACAAAGCTATTTGAAGAAAATGAAAGTCAAATACATTCTACAATGCAAATTGAAACAAATGAAAGTCAAACACAGTCAAACAAAGTTATTTGACTCAAATGAAAGTCAAATACGTTCTACAAAGCTAATTGAATCAAACGAAAGTCAAACACATTTAAATAAAGCTATTTGAATCAAATGAAAGTCAAATACGTTCTACAAAGCTAATTGTATCAAATTAAAGTCAAACGCAATCAAATAAAGCTATTTGAGTCAAATGAAAGTCAAACACATTCAAACAAAGTTGGTTAAATTTAATGAAAGTGAAATGTATTCTACAAAGCTAATTGAATCAAATGAAAGTTAAACGCATTCAAACAAAACTATTTGACTCAAATGAAAGTCAAACACATTCAAACAAAGCTAATTGAATCAAATGAATGTCAAATACATTCAACAAAGCTAATTGAATCAAATGAAAGTCAAACACATTCAAACAAAGCTAATTGAATCAAATGAAAGTCAAGCACATTCAAACAAAGCTATTTTAATCGAATGAAAGTCAATTACATTCTACAAAGCTAATTGAATCAAATGAAACTCAAACACATTCAAACAAAGCTAATTGAATCAAATGAAAGTCAAACACATTCAAACAAAGCTAATTGAAATAAAATGACAGTCAAAACACATTCAAACAAAGCTATTTTAATTAAATGAATGTCAAATACATTCTAACAAAGCTAATTGAATCAAATGAAAGTCAAACACATTCAAACAAAGCTATTTGAAGAAAATGAAAGTCAAATACATTCTACAATGCAAATTGAACCAAATGAAAGTCAAACACAGTCAAACAAAGTTATTTGACTCAAATGAAAGTCAAATACGTTCTACAAAGCTAATTGAATCAAACGAAAGTCAAAACACATTTAAATAAAGCTATTTGAATCAAATGAAAGTCAAATACGTTCTACAAAGCTAATTGTATCAAATGAAATCAAACGCAATCAAATAAGCTATTTGAGTCAAATGAAAGTCAACATTCAAACAAAGTTGGTTAAATTTAATGAAAGTGAAATGTATTCTACAAAGCTAATTGAATCAAATGAAAGTTAAACGCATTCAAACAAAGCTATTTGACTCAAATGAAAGTCAAACACATTCAAACAAAGCTAATTGAATCAAATGAATGTCAAATACATTCAACAAGGCTAATTGAATCAAATGAAAGTCAAACACATTCAAACAAAGCTAATTGAATCAAATGAAAGTCAAGCACATTCAAACAAAGCTATTTTAATCGAATGAAAGTCAATTACATTCTACAAAGCTAATTGAATCAAATGAAA
>NW_018743353.1:0-48731 GCF_001683475.1 Chenopodium quinoa | reverse complement strand
TAAATCACAAACACATTCAAACAAAGCTATTTAATCAAATGAAAGTCAAATGGAACACATTCATAGAAAGTCAAATACATTCTACAAAGCTATTGAATCAAATGAAAGTCAAGCACATTCAAACAAATTTGAATCAAATGAAAGTCGAACACATTCAACAAGGAATTTGAATCAAATGAAAGTCAAACATTCAAATAAAGCTATTTGAATCAAATCAAATACATTCAACAAAGCTAATTAAATCAAATAAAGTCAAATACATTCTACAAAGCAATTGAATCAAATGAAAGTCAAACACATTCAAACAAAGCTATTTGAATCAAATGAAAGTCAAATACATTCTACAAAGCTAGTTGAATCAAATGAAAGTCAAACACATTCAAACAAAGCTAAATCAATAAAAAATACATTCTACAAAGCTAATTGAATCAAATGAAAGTCAAAACACATTCAAACAAAGCTATTTAATCAAATGAAAGTCAAATACATTCTACAAAGCTCAAATGAAAGTCAAGCACATTCAAACAATGCTATTTGAATCAAATGAAAGTCGAACACATTCAAACAAAGAAATTTGAATCAAATGAAAGTCAAACACATTCAAATAAAGCTATTTGAATCAAATGAGAGTCAAATACATTCAAACAAAGCTAATTAAATCAAATAAAAGTCAAATACATTCTACAAAGCTAAATTGAATCAAATGAAAGTCAAACACATTCAAACAAAGCTATTTGAATCAAATTCAAACACATTCAAACAAATTTAAATCAAATGAAAGTCATTCTACAAACTATTTGAATCAAATGAAAGTCAAAACACATTCAAACAAAGCTATTTGAATCAAATGAAAGTCAAATACATTCTACAAAGCTAATTCAAAGTCAAACACATTCAAATAAAGCTATTTGAATCAAATGAAAGTCAAGACCATTCAAACAAAGCTATTTGAATCAATGAAAGTCAAACACATTCAAACAAAGCTATCAAGTCAAATACATTCTAATTGAAAAATGAAAGTCATTCAAACAAAGCTCAAACAAATGAAATCAAATGAAAGTCAAACACATTCAAACAAAGCTATTTGAATCAAATGAAGTCAAACACATTCAAACAAAGCAATGAAAGTCAAACACATTTAAATAAAGCTATTTGAATCAAATGAAAGTCAAACATTCAAACAAGCTAATTAAATCAAATAAAAGTCAAATACATTCTACAAAGCAAATTGAATCAAATGAAAGTCAAACACATTCAAACAAAGCTATTTGAATCAAATGAAAGTCAAATACATTCTACAAAGCTAATTGAATCAAATGAAAGTCAAACACATTCAAACAAAGCTATTTTAATCAAATGAAAGTCAAATACATTCTACAAAGCTAGTTGAATCAAATGAAAGTCAACACATTCAAATGAAAGTCAAATACATTTCTACAAAGCTAATTGAATCAAATGAAAGTAAACACATTCAAACAAAGCTATTTTAATAAATGAAAGTCAATACATTCTACAAAGCTAGTTGAATCAAATGAAGTCAACATTCAAACAAATTTGAATCAAATGAAAGTCAAATTCAAACAAATTTGAATCAAATGAAAGTCAAACACATTCAAATAAAGCTATTTGAATCAAATGAGAGTCAAATACATTCAAACAAAGCTAATTAAATCAAATAAAAGTCAAATACATTCTACAAAGCAAATTGAATCAAATGAAAGTCAACACATTCAACAAAGCTATTTGAATCAAATGAAAGTCAAATACATTCTACAAAGCTAATTGAATCAAATGAAAGTCAAACACATTCAAACAAAGCTATTTGAATCAAATGAAAGTCAAATACATTCTACAAAGCTAGTTGAATCAAATGAAAGTCAAGCACATTCAAACAATGCTATTTGAATCAAATGAAAGTCAAACATTCAAACAAAGAAATTTGAATCAAATGAAAGTCAAACACATTCAAATAAAGCTATTTGAATCAATGAGAGTCAAATACATTCAAACAAAGCTAATTAAATCAAATAAAAGTCAAATACATTCTACAAAGCTAATTGAATCAAATGAAAGTCAAATTCAAACAAAAAGTCAAACACATTCAAACAACAATCAAATGCATTGAATCAAATGAAAGTCAAACACATTCAAACAAAGCTATTTGAATCAAATGAAAGTCAAATACATTCTACAAAGCTAATTGAAAAATGAAAGTCAAACACATTCAAATAAAGCTATTTGAATCAAATGAAAGTCAACACATTCAAACAAAGTAAAAGCTATTTGAATCAAATGAAAGTCAAACACATTCAAACAAAGCTATTTGAATGTCAAATACATTCTAATTGAAAAATGAAAGTAAAAAACATTCAAACAAAGCTATTTGAATCAAATGAAAGTCAAATCAAAGCTATTGAATCAAATGAAAGTCAAACACATTCAAACAAAGCTATTTGAATCAAATGAAAGTCAAACACATTCAAACAAAGCAATTCAAACAGCTATTTGAATCAAATGAAAGTCAAATACATTCTTAAATCAAATAAAAGTCAAATACATTCTACAATTGAATCAAATGAAAGTCAAACACATTCAAACAAAGCTATTTGAATCAAATGAAAGTCAAATACATTCTACAAAGCTAATTGAATCAAATGAAAGTCAAACACATTCAAACAAAGCTATTTAAATCAAATGAAAGTCAAATACATTCTAAAAAGCTATTTGAATCAAATGAAAGTCAAACACATTCAAACAAAGCTATTTTAATCAAATGAAAGTCAAATACATTCTACAAAGCTATTGAATCAAATGAAAGTCAAACACATTCAAACAAAGCTATTTAAAAATGAAAGTCAATACATTCTAAAAGCTATTGAATCAAATGAAAGTCAAACATTCAAACAAATTTGAATCAAATGAAAGTCAAATTCAAAGAATTTGAATCAAATGAAAGTCAAACACATTCAAAAAGCTATTTGAATCAATCAAATACATTCAAACAAAGCTAATTAAATCAAATAAAAGTCAAATACATTCTACAAAGCAAATTGAATCAAATGAAAGTCAAACACATTCAAACAAAGCTATTTGAATCAAATGAAAGTCAAATACATTCTACAAAGCTAATTGAATCAAATGAAAGTCAAACACATTCAAACAAAGCTATTTTAATCAAATGAAAGTCAAATACATTCTAAAAAGCTAAATCAAATGAAAGTCAAGCACATTCAAACAATGCTATTTGAATCAAATGAAAGTCAACACATTTTGAATCAAATGAAAGTCAAACACATTCAAACAATGATCAAATACATTCATAATTAAATCAAATAAAAGTCAAATACATTCTACAAAGCTAATTGAATCAAATGAAAGTCAAACACATGCTATTTGAATCAAATGAAAGTCAAACACATTCAAACAAATTTAAATCAAAATGAAAGTGAAATGCATTCTACAAAGCTATTTGAATCAAATGAAAGTCAAACACATTCAAACAAAGCTATTTGAATCAAATGAAAGTCAAATACATTCTACAAAGCTAATTGATTAAATGAAAGTCAAACACATTCAAAAAAGCTATTTGAATCAAATGAAAGTCAACACATTCAAACAAAGCATTCAAACAAAGCTTTTGAATCAAATGAAAGTCAAACACATTCAAACAAAGCTATTTGAATAAAATAAAAGTCAAATACATTCTAAAAGCTAATTGAATCAAATGAAAGTAAAAAACATTCAAACAAAGCTATTTGAAGAAAGTCAAATATATTCTACAAAGCTAGTTGAATCAAATGAAAGTCAAACACATTCAAAAAAAGCTATTTGAATCAAATGAATGTCAACACATTCAAACAAAGCTATTTGAATCAAATGAAAGTCAAACACATTCAAATAAAGCTATTTGAATCAAATGAGAGTCAAATACATTCAAACAAAGCTAATTAAATCAAATAAAAGTCAAATACATTCTACAAAGCTAATTGAATCAAATGAAAGTCAAACACATTCAAACAAAGCTATTTGAATCAAATAAAAGTCAAATACATTCTAAAGCAAATCGAATCAAATGAAAGTCAAACACATTCAAACAAAGCTATTTTAATCAAATGAAAGTCAAACACATTCAAAAAGCTATTGAATCAAATGAAAGTCAAACATTCTACAAAGCTATTTGAATCAAATGAAAGTCAAATACATTCTACAAAGCTAATTGAATCAAAATGAAAGTCAAACACATTCAAACAAAGCTATTTGAATCAAATGAAAGTCAAATACATTCTACAAAGCTAATTGAATCAAATGAAAGTCAAACACATTCAAACAAAGCTATTTGAATCAAATGAAAGTCAAATACAAACACAAACACATTCAAAAAGCTAAATCAAATGAGGCTATTTGAATCAAATGAAAGTCAAACACATTCAAACAAAGCTATTTGAATAAAAAAAGTCAAATACATTCTATAAAGCTAATTGAATCAAATGAAAGTAAAAAACATTCAAACAAAGCTATTTGAATCAAATGAAAGTCAAATACATTCTCAAAGCTAGTTGAATCAAATGAAAGTCAAACACATTGAAAAAAGCTATTTGAATCAAATGAAGTCAAACACATTCAAACAAAGGAATTTGAATCAATGAAAGTCAAACACATTTAAATAAAGCTATTTGAATCAAATGAAAGTCAAATACATTCAACAAAGCTAATTAAATCAAATAAAAGTCAAATACATTCTACAAAGCAAATTGAATCAAATGAAAGTCAAACACATTCAAACAAAGCTATTTGAATCAAATCAAATACAACAAAGCTATTGAATCAAATGAAAGTCAAACACATTCAAACAAAGCTATTTTAATCAAATGAAAGTCAAATACATTCTACAAAGCTATTGAATCAAATGAAAGTCAAACATTCAAACAAGCTAAATCAACATTCTAAAAGCTAATTGAATCAAATGAAAGTCACATTCAAACAAAGCTATTTAATAAATGAAAGTCAATACATTCTACAAAGCTATTGAATCAATGAAAGTCACATTCAAACAATATTTGAATCAAATGAAAGTCAAATTCAAACAAAATTTGAATCAAATGAAAGTCAAACACATTCAATAAAGCTATTGAATCAAATCAAATACATTCAAACAAAGCTAATTAAATCAAATAAAAGTCAAATACATTCTACAAAGCAAATTGAATCAAATGAAAGTCAAACACATTCAAACAAAGCTATTTGAATCAAATGAAAGTCAAATACATTCTACAAAGCTAATTGAATCAAATGAAAGTCAAACACATTCAAACAAGCTATTTTAATCAAATGAAAGTCAAATACATTCTACAAAGCTAGTTGAATCAAATGAAAGTCAAATTCAAACAATGCTATTGAATCAAATGAAAGTCAAATTTTTGAATCAAATGAAAGTCAAACACATTCAAATAAAGCTATTTGAATCAAATGAGAGTCAAATACATTCAAACAAAGCTAATTCAAATAAAAGTCAATACATTCTACAATTGAATCAAAAAGTCAAAGCTATTCAAATGAAAGTCAAACACATTCAAACATTATTTAAAATCAAATGAAAGTCATTCTACAAACTATTTGAATCAAATGAAAGTCAAACACATTCAAACAAAGCTATTTGAATCAAATGAAAGTCAAATACATTCTACAAAGCTAATTGTGAAAGTGCTAAAAATGGCATTCAAACAAAGCTATTTGAATCAAATGAAAGTCAAACACATTCAAACAAAGCTATTCAACATTCTAAAAGCTAATTGAAAAATGAAAGTCATTCAAACAAAGCTATTTGAAAAATGAAAGTCAAATGCTATTGAATCAAATGAAAGTCAAACACACTATTTGAATCAAATGAATGTCAAACACATTTAAACAAAGCTATTTGAATCAAATGAAAGTCAAACACATTCAAATAAAGCTATTTGAATCAAATGATCAAACATTCAAACAAAGCTAATTAAATCAAAAAAGTCAAATACATTCTACAAAGCAATTGAAAAATGAAAGTCAAACACATTCAAACAAAGCTATTTGAATCAAATGAAAGTCAAAATTCTACAAAGCTATTTGAATCAAATGTCAAATACATTCTAAAAGCTAATTGAATCAAATGAAAGTCATTCAAACAAAGCTATTTGAATAAATGAAAGTCAAATAATTCTACAAAGCTAGTTGAATCAAATGAAAGTCAAACACATTCTATTTGAATCAAATGAAGTCAAACACATTCAAACAAAGCTAATTTGAATCAAATGAAAGTCAAACACATTCAAATAAAGCTATTTGAATCAAATGAGAGTCAAATACATTCAAACAAAGCTAATTAAATCAAATAAAAGTCAAATACATTCTACAAAGCAAATTGAATCAAATGAAAGTCAAACACATTCAAACAAAGCTATTTGAATCAAATAAAGTCAAATACATTCTACAAAGAATCAATGAAAGTCAAACACATTCAAACACAAATGAAAGTCAAAGCTATTTGAATCAAATGACAAGCAAATGAAAGTCAAATACATTCTACAAAGCTAATTGAATCAAATGAAAGTCAAACACATTCAAACAAGCTATTTAAATCAAATAAATGTCAAATACATTCTATAAAGCTATTTGAATCAAATGAAAGTCAAACACATTCAAACAAAGCTATTTGAATCAAATGAAAGTCAAACACATTCAAATAAAGCTATTTGAATCAAATGAGAGTCAAATACATTCAAACAAAGCTAATTAAATCAAAAAAGTCAAGCAAATTCAAAGCTATTTGAATCAAATGAAAGTCAAACACATTCTACAAAGCTATTTGAATCAAATGAAAGTCAAATACATTCAAATTGAATCAAATGAAAGTCAAACATTCAAACAAAGAATCAAATGAAAGTCAAACACATTCAAACAAAGCTATTTGAATCAAATGAAAGTCAAACACATTCTACAAAGCTATTTGAATCAAATGAAAGTCAAATACATTCTACAAAGCTAATTGAATCAAATGAAAGTCAAACACATTCAAACAAAGCTATTTGAATCAAATGAAAGTCAAAGCTAATTCAAATGAAAGTCAAACACATTCAAACAAAGCTATTTGAATCAAATGAAAGTCAAGCTAATTGGAAAGTCAAACACATTCAAATAAAGCTATTTGAATCAAATGAAAGTCAACATTCAAACATTTCAAACAAAGCTATTTGAATCAAATGAAAGTCAAACACATTCAAAAAGCTATTTGAAGTCAAATACATTCTAAAAGCTAATTGAAAAATGAAAGTAAAAACATTCAAACAAAGCTATTTGAATCAAATGAAGTCAAATACATTCTACAAAGCTATTGAATCAAATGAAAGTCAAACACATTCAAAGCTATTTGAATCAAATGAAGTCAAACACATTCAAACAAAGAATTTGAATCAAATGAAAGTCAAACAAATAAAGCTATTTGAATCAAATGAAAGTCAAGCTAATTAAATCAAATAAAAGTCAAATACATTCTACAAAGCAAATTGAATCAAATGAAAGTCAAACACATTCAAACAAAGCTATTTGAATCAAATGAAAGTCAAATACATTCTACAAAGCTAATTGAATCAAATGAAAGTCAAACACATTCAAACAAAGCTATTTGAATCAAATGAAAGTCAAACACATTCAAATAAAGCTATTTGAATCAAATGAAGTCAAATACATTCAAACAAAGCTAATTAATCAAAAAGTCAAATACATTCTACAAAGCAAATTGAATCAAATGAAAGTCAAACACATTCAACAAAGCTATTTGAATCAAATGAAAGTCAAACACATTCACAAAGCTATTTGAATCAAATGAAAGTCAAATACATTCTACAAAGCTAATTGAATCAAATGAAAGTCAAACACATTCAACAAAGCTATCAAATACATTCTACTAATTGAATCAAATGAAAGTCAAACACATTCAAACAAAGCTATTTAATCAAATTCAAAGCTCAAACAAGCTATCAAATGAAAGTGCATTCAACAAAGCTATTTGAATCAAATGAAAGTCAAACATTCAAACAAAGCTATTTGAATAAAATAAAAGTCAAATACATTCTAAAAGCTAATTGAACAAATGAAAGTGCTATTTGAATCAAATGAAAGTCAAATGCTAGTTGAATCAAATGAAAGTCAAACACATTGAAACAAAGCTATTTGAATCAAATGAAAGTCAAACACATTCAAACAAAGCAAATGAAAGTCAAACACATTCAAATAAAGCTATTTGAATCAAATGACAAATACATTCAAACAAAGCTATCAAATAAAAGTCAAATACATTCTACAAAGCAAATTGAATCAAATGAAAGTCAAACACATTCAAACAAGCTATTTGAATCAAATGAAAGTCAAACACATTCTACAAAGCTAATTGAATCAAATGAAAGTCAAACACATTCAAACAAAGCTAGAAAGTCAAATACATTCTACAAAGCTATTGAATCAAATGAAAGTCAAACACATTCAAACAAAGCTATTTAATCAAATGAAAGTCAAATACATTCTACAAAGCTAATTGAATCAAATTTCAAACAAAGCTATTTGAAAGTCAAATACATTCTACAAAGCTAATCAAATGAAAGTCAAACACATTCAAACAATGCTATTTGAATCAAATGAAAGTCAACACATTCAAATTTGAATCAAATGAAAGTCAAACATTCTACAAAGCTATTTGAATCAAATAAAAGTCAAATACATTCAACAAAGCAAAATCAAATGAAAGTCAAACACATTCAACAAAGCTATTTGAATCAAATGAAAGTCACATTCAAACAAAGCTATTTGAATCAAATGAAAGTCAAACAACAAAGATTTGAATCAAATGAAAGTCAAATACATTCTACAAAGCTAATTGAATCAAATGAAAGTCAAACACATTCAAACAAAGCTATTTAATCAAATAAATGTCAAATACATTCTATAAAGCTATTTGAATCAAATGAAAGTCAAACACATTCAAACAAAGCTATTTGAATCAAATGAAAGTCAAACATTCTACAAAGCTATTTGAATCAAATAAAAGTCAAATACATTCTACAAAGCTAATTGAATCAAATGAAAGTCAAACACATTCAAACAAAGCTATTTAAATCAAATAAAGTCAAATACATTCTAAAAGCTAATTGAATCAAATGAAAGTCAAACACATTCAAACAAAGCTATTTGAATCAAATGAAAGTCAAACATTCAAACACAGAATCAAACAAAGCTATTTGAATCAAATGAAGTCAAATACATTCTACAAAGCTAATTGATCAAATGAAAGTCAAACACATTCAAACAAAGCTATTTGAATCAAATGAAGTCAAACATTCAAACAAAGCTAATTAAATCAAAATAAAAGTCAAATACATTCTACAAAGCAAATTGAATCAAATGAAAGTCAAACACATTCAAACAAAGCTATTTGAATCAAATGAAAGTCAAATACATTCTACAAAGCTAATTTAATCAAATGAAAGTCAAACATTCAAACAGCTATTTGAATCAAATAAAGTCAACACATTTTGAATCAAATGAAAGTCAAACACATTCAAATAAAGCTATTTGAATCAAATGAGAGTCAAATACATTCAAACAAAGCTAATTAAATCAAATAAAGTCAAATACATTCTACAAAGCAATTGAATCAAATGAAAGTCAAACACAAACAAAGCTATTTGAATCAAATGAAAGTCAAACATTCTACAAAGCTAATTGAATCAAATGAAAGTCAAACACATTCAAACAAAGCTATTTGAATCAAATGAAAGTCAAATACATCTACAAAGCTAATTTAATCAAATGAAAGTCAAGCACATTCAAACAATGCTATTTGAATCAAATGAAAGTCGAAACAATTCAAACAAAGGAATTTGAATCAAATGAAAGTCAAATACATTCAAATAAAGCTATTTGAATCAAATGAGAGTCAAATACATTCAAACAAAGCTATTTAATCAAATAAAAGTCAAATACATTCTACAAAGCAAATTGAATCAAATGAAAGTCAAACACATTCAAACAAAGCTATTTGAATCAAATGAAAGTCAAATACATTCTACAAAGCTAATTGAATCAAATGAAAGTCAAACACATTCAAACAAAGCTATTTTAATCAAATGAAAGTCAAATACATTCTACAAAGCTAGTTGAATCAAATGAAAGTCAAACATTCAAACAAGCTATTTGAATCAAATGAAAGTCAACACATTCAAACAAAGGAATTTGAATCAAATGAAAGTCAAACAATTCAAAAAAGCTATTTGAATCAAATGAGAGTCAAACATTCAAACAAAGCTAATTAAATCAAATAAAGTCAAATACATCTACAAAGCTAATTGAATCAAATGAAAGTCAAACACATTCAAACAAAGCTATTTGAATCAAATCATTCTACAAAGCTATTGAATCAAATAAAAGTCAAATACATTCTATAAAAGCTAATTGAACCAAATGAAAGTCATTCAAACAAAGCTATTTGAATTAAATGAAAGTCAAACACAAAGCTATTGAATCAAATGAAAGTCAAACACATTGAAAAAAAGCTATTTGAATCAAATGAAAGTCAAACACATTCAAACAAAGCTATTTGAATCAAATGAAAGTCAAACACATTCAAATAAAGCTATTTGAATCAAATGAGAGTCAAATACATTCAAACAAAGCTTTAAATCAAATAAAAGTCAAATACATTCTACAAAGCAAATTGAATCAAATGAAAGTCAAACACATTCAAACAAAGCTATTTGAATCAAATAAAAGTCAAATACATTCTACAAACAGAATCAAATGAAAGTCAAACACATTCAACAACAAATGAAAGTCAATTCAAACAAAGCTATTTGAATCAAATGAAAGTCAAACACATTCACAAAAATCAAATGAAAGTCAAATACATTCTACAAAGCTAATTGAATCAAATGAAAGTCAAACACATTCAAACAAAGCTATTAAAATCAAAAAGTCAAATACATTCTATAAAGCTATTTGAATCAAATGAAAGTCAAACACATTCAAACAAAGCTATTTGAATCAAATGAAAGTCAAACACATTCAAATAAAGCTATTTGAATCAAATGAGAGTCAAATACATTCAAACAAAGCTAATTAAATCAAATAAAAGTCAAATACATTCTACAAAGCAAATTGAATGAAATGAAAGTCAAACACATTCAAACAAAGCTATTTGAATCAAATGAAAGTCAAACACATTCTACAAAGCTATTTGAATCAAATGAAAGTCAAATACATTCTCAAAGCAAATCAAATCAAATGAAAGTCAAAACACATTCAAACAAAGCTATTTTAATCAAATGAAAGTCAAACACATTCAAACAAAGCTATTTGAATCAAATGAAAGTCAAACACATTCTACAAAGCTATTTGAATCAAATGAAAGTCAAATACATTCTACAAAGCTAATTGAATCAAATGAAAGTCAAACACATTCAAACAAAGCTATTTGAATCAAATGAAAGTCAAATACATTCTATAAAGCTAATTGTATCAAATGAAAGTCAAACACATTCAAACAAAGCTATTTGAATCAAATGAAAAGTCAAATACATTCTACAAAGCTAATTGTATTAAATGAAAGTCAAACACATTCAAATAAAGCTATTTGAATCAAATGAAAGTCTAACACATTCAAACAAAGTAAAAAAACATTCAAACAAAGCTATTTGAATCAAATGAAAGTCAAACACATTCAAACAAAGCTATTTGAATAAAATAAAAGTCAAATACATTCTATAAAGCTAATTGAATCAAATGAAAGTCAAACACATTCAAACAAAGCTATTTGAATCAAATGGAAGTCAAAATATATTCTACAAAGCTAGTTGAATCAAATGAAAGTCAAACACATTGAAACAAAGCTATTTGAATCAAATGAATGTCAAACCATTCAAACAAAGGAATTTTAATCAAATGAAAGTCAAACACATTCAAATAAAGCTATTTGAATCAAATGAGAGTCAAATACATTCAAACAAAGCTAAAAAATCAAATAAAAAGTCAAATACATTCTACAAAGCAAATTGAATCAAATGAAAGTCAAACACATTCAAACGAAGCTATTTGAATCAAATGAAAGTCAAACACATTCTACAAAGCTAATTGAATCAAATGAAAGTCAAACACATTCAAACAAAGCTATTTGAATAAAATAAAAAGTCAAATACATTCTATAAAGCTATTTGAATCAAATGAGAGTCAAATACATTCAAACAAAGCTAATTAAATCAATTAAAAGTCAAATACATTCTACAAAGCAAATTGAAATGAAATGAAAGTCAAACACATTCAAACAAAGCTATTTGAATCAAATGAAAGTCAAACACATTCTACAAAGCTATTTGAATCAAATGAAAGTCAAATACATTCTACAAAGCGAATTGAATCAAATGAAAGTCAAACACATTCGAACAAAGCTATTTAAATAAAATAAATGTCAAATACATTCTATGAAGCTAATTGAATCAAATGAAAGTCAAACACATTCAAACAAAGCTATTTGAATCAAATGGAAGTCAAATACATTCTACAAAGCTAATTGTATCAAATGAAAGTCAAACACATTCAAACAAAGCTATTTGAATCAAATGAAAGTTTAACACATTCAAACAAAGTAAAAAACATTCAAACAAAGCTATTTGAATCAAATGAAAGTCAAACACATTCAAACAAAGCTATTTGAATAAAATAAAAAGTCAAATACATTCTATAAAGCTAATTGAACCAAATGAAAGTAAAAAAACATTCAAACAAAGCTATTTGAATCAAATGAAAGTCAAATATATTCTACAAAGCTAGTTGAATCAAATGAAAGCCAAACACATTGAAACAAAGCTATTTGAATCAAATGAATGTCAAACACATTCAAACAAAGGAATTTTAATCAAATGAAAGTCAAACACATTCAAATAAAGCTATTTGAATCAAATGAGAGTCAAATACATTCAAACAAAGCTAAAAAAATCAAATAAAAGTCAAATACATTCTACAAAGCAAATTGAATCAAATGAAAGTCAAACACATTCAAACGAAGCTATTTGAATCAAATGAAAGTCAAACACATTCTACAAAGCTATTTGAATCAAATGAAAGTCAAATACATTCTACAAAGCTAATTGAATCAAATGAAAAGTCAAACACATTCAAACAAAGCTATTTGAATCAAATGAAAGTCCAAATACATTCTATAAAGCTAATTGTATCAAATGAAAGTCAAACACATTCAAACAAAGCTATTTGAATCAAATGAAAGTCAAATACATTCTACAAAGCTAATTGTATTAAATGAAAGTCAAACACATTCAAATAAAGCTATTTGAATCAAATGAAAGTCTAACACATTCAAACAAAGTAAAAAACATTCAAACAAAGCTATTTGAATCAAATGAAAGTCAAACACATTCAAACAAAGCTATTTGAATAAAATAAAAGTCAAATACATTCTATAAAGCTAATTGAATCAAATGAAAGTCAAACACATTCAAACAAAGCTATTTGAATCAAATGGAAGTCAAATATATTCTACAAGCTAGTTGAATCAAATGAAAGTCAAAACACATTGAAACAAAGCTATTTGAATCAAATGAATGTCAAACACATTCAAACAAAGGAATTTTAATCAAATGAAAGTCAAACACATTCAAATAAAGCTATTTGAATCAAATGAGAGTCAAATACATTCAAACAAAGCTAAAAAATCAAATAAAAGTCAAATACATTCTACAAAGCAAATTGAATCAAATGAAAGTCAAACACATTCAAACGAAGCTATTTGAATCAAATGAAAGTCAAACACATTCTACAAAGCTAATTGAATCAAATGAAAGTCAAACACATTCAAACAAAGCTATTTGAATAAAATAAAAGTCAAATACATTCTATAAAGCTATTTGAATCAAATGAGAGTCAAATACATTCAAACAAAGCTAATTAAATCAATTAAAAGTCAAATACATTCTACAAAGCAAATTGAATGAAATGAAAGTCAAACACATTCAAACACAAAGCTATTTGAATCAAATGAAAGTCAAACACATTCTACAAAGCTATTTGAATCAAATGAAAGTCAAATACATTCTACAAAGCGAATTGAATCAAATGAAAGTCAAACACATTCGAACAAAGCTATTTAAATAAAATAAATGTCAAATACATTCTATGAAGCTAATTGAATCAAATGAAAGTCAAACACATTCAAACAAAGCTATTTGAATCAAATGGAAGTCAAATACATTCTACAAAGCTAATTGTATCAAATGAAAGTCAAACACATTCAAACAAAGCTATTTGAATCAAATGAAAGTTTAACACATTCAAACAAAGTAAAAAAACATTCAAACAAAGCTATTTGAATCAAATGAAAGTCAAACACATTCAAACAAAGCTATTTGAATAAAATAAAAGTCAAATACATTCTATAAAGCTAATTGAACCAAATGAAAGTAAAAAAACATTCAAACAAAGCTATTTGAATCAAATGAAAGTCAAAATATATTCTACAAAGCTAGTTGAATCAAATGAAAGCCAAACACATTGAAACAAAGCTATTTGAATCAAATGAATGTCAAACACATTCAAACAAAGGAATTTTAATCAAATGAAAGTCAAACACATTCAAATAAAGCTATTTGAATCAAATGAGAGTCAAATACATTCAAACAAAGCTAAAAAATCAAATAAAAGTCAAATACATTCTACAAAGCAAATTGAATCAAATGAAAGTCAAACACATTCAAACGAAGCTATTTGAATCAAATGAAAGTCAAACACATTCTACAAAGCTAATTGAATCAAATGAAAGTCAAACACATTCAAACAAAGCTATTTTAATCAAATGAAAGTCAAATACATTCTACAAAGCTAGTTGAATCAAATGAAAGTCAAACACATTCAAACAAAGCTATTTTAATCAAATGAAAGTCAAATACATTCTACAAAGCTAATTGAATCAAACGAAAGTAGAACACATTCAAACAAAGCTATTTTAATTAAATGAAAGTCAAATAAATTCTACAAAGCTAGTGGAATCAAATGAAAGTCAAGAACATTCAAACAATGCTATTTGAATCAAATGAAAGTCGAACACATTCAAACAAAGGAATTTGAATCAAATGAAAGTCAAACACATTGTACAAAGCTATTGAATCAAATAAAAGTCAAATACATTCAACAAAGCAAATCGAATCAAATGAAATTCAAACACATTCAAACAAAGCTATTTGAATCAAATGAAAGTCAAATACATTCTACAAAGCTAATTGAATCAAATGAAAGTCAAACACATTCAAACAAAGCTATTTTAATCAAATGAAAGTCAAATAACATTCTAACAAAGCTAGTTGAATCAAATGAAAGTCAAGCACATTCAAACAATGCTATTTGAATCAAATGAAAGTCGAACACATTCAAACAAAGGAATTTGAATCAAATGAAAGTCAAACAGATTCAAATAAAGCTATTTGAATCAAATGAGAGTCTAATACATTCAAACAAAGCTAATTAAATCAAATATAAGTCAAATACATTCTACAAAGCTAATTGAATCAAATGAAAGTCAAACACATTCTAACAAAGCTATTTGAATCAAATGATAGTCAAATACATTCTACAAAGCTAGTTGAATCAAATAAAAGTCAAATACATTCTATAAAGCTAATTGAACCAAATGAAAGTAAAAAACATTCAAACAAAGCTATTTGAATTAAATGAAAGTCAAATATATTCTACAAAGCTAGTTGAATCAAATGAAAGTCAAACACATTGAAAAAAAGCTATTTGAATCAAATGAATGTCAAACACATTCAAACAAAGCTATTTGAATCAAATGAAAGTCAAACACATTCAAAATAAAGCTATTTGAATCAAATGAGAGTCAAATACATTCAAACAAAGCTAATTAAATCAAATAAAAGTCAAATACATTCTACAAAGCAAATTGAATCAAATGAAAAGTCAAACACATTCAAACAAAGCTATTTGAATCAAATAAAAGTCAAATACATTCTACAAACAAATCGAATCAAATGAAAGTCAAACACATTCAAACAAAGCTATTTTAATTAAATGAAAGTCAAACACATTCAAACAAAGCTATTTGAATCAAATGAAAGTCAAACACATTCTACAAAGTTATTTGAATCAAATGAAAGTCAAATACATTCTACAAAGCTAATTGAATCAAATGAAAGTCAAACACATTCAAACAAAGCTATTTAAATCAAATAAATGTCAAATACATTCTATAAAAGAGATTTGAATCAAATGAAAGTCAAACACATTCAAACAAAGCTATTTGAATCAAATGAAAGTCAAACACATTCAAATAAAGCTATTTGAATCAAATGAGAGTCAAATACATTCAAACAAAGCTAATTAAATCAATTAAAAGTCAAATACATTCTACAAAGCAAATTGAATGAAATGAAAGTCAAACACATTCAAACAAAGCTATTTGAATCAAATGAAAGTCAAACACATTCTACAAAGCTATTTGAATCAAATGAAAGTCAAATACATTCTGCAAAGCAAATCGAATCAAATGAAAGTCAAACACATTCAAACAAAGCTATTTTAATCAAATGAAAGTCAAACACATTCAAACAAAGCTATTTGAATCAAATGAAAGTCAAACACATTCTACAAAGCTATTTGAATCAAATGAAAGTCAAATACATTCTACAAAGCTAATTGAATCAAATGAAAGTCAAACACATTCAAACAAAGCTATTTGAATCAAATGAAAGTCAAATACATTCTATAAAGCTAATTGTATCAAATGAAAGTCAAACACATTCAAACAAAGCTATTTGAATCAAATGAAAGTCAAATACATTCTAACAAAGCTAATTGATTAAATGAAAGTCAAACACATTCAAATAAAGCTATTTGAATCAAATGAAAGTCTAACACATTCAAACAAAGTAAAAAACATTCAAACAAAGCTATTTGAATCAAATGAAAGTTAAACACATTCAAAACAAAGCTATTTGAATAAAATAAAAGTCAAATACATTCTATAAAGCTAATTGAACCAAATGAAAGTAAAAAACATTCAAACAAAGCTATTTGAATTAAATGAAAGTCAAATATATTCTACAAAGCTAGTTGAATCAAATGAAAGTCAAACACATTGAAACAAAGCTATTTGAAATCAAAATGAATGTCAAAAACACATTCAAACAAAGGAATTTGAATCGAATGAAAGTCAAACACATTTAAATAAAGCTATTTGAATCAAATGAAAGTCAAATACATTCAAACAAAGCTAATTAAATCAAATAAAAGTCAAATACATTCTACAAAGCAAATTGAATCAAATGAAAGTCAAACACATTCAAACAAAGCTATTTGAATCAAATGAAGTCAAATACATTCTACAAAGCTAATTGAATCAAATGAAAGTCAAACACATTCAAACAAAGCTATTTGAATCAAATGAAAGTCAAACACATTCAAATAAAGCTATTTGAATCAAATGAGAGTCAAATACATTCAAACAAAGCTAATTAAATCAATTAAAAGTCAAATACATTCTACAAAGCAAATTGAATGAAATGAAAGTCAAACACATTCAAACAAAGCTATTTGAATCAAATGAAAGTCAAACACATTCTACAAAGCTATTTGAATCAAATGAAAGTCAAATACATTCTACAAAGCGAATTGAATCAAATGAAAGTCAAACACATTCGAACAAAGCTATTTAAATAAAATAAATGTCAAATACATTCTATGAAGCTAATTGAATCAAATGAAAGTCAAACACATTCAAACAAAGCTATTTGAATCAAATGAAGTCAAATACATTCTACAAAGCTAATTGTAATCAAATGAAAGTCAAACACATTCAAACAAAGCTATTTGAATCAAATGAAAGTTTAACACATTCAAACAAAGCTAAAAACATTCAAACAAAGATTTAATCAAATGAAAGTCAAACACATTCAAACAAAGCTATTTGAATAAAATAAAAGTCAAATACATTCTATAAAGCTAATTGAATCAAATGAAAGTAAAAACATTCAAACAAAGCTATTTGAATCAAATGAAAGTCAAATATATTCTATCAAAGCTAGTTGGAATCAAATGAAAGTCAAACACATTGAAACAAAGCTATTTGAATCAAATGAAATGTCAAACACATTCAAACAAAGGAATTTGAATCAAATGAAAGTCAAACACATTCAAATAAAGCTATTTGAATCAAATGAGAGTCAAATACATTCAAACATAGCTAAAAAATCAAATAAAAGTCAAATACATTCTACAAAGCAAATTGAATCAAATGAAAGTCAAACACATTCAAACGAAGCTATTTGAATCAAATGAAAGTCAAACACATTCTACAAAGCTAATTGAATCAAAATGAAAGTCAAACACATTCAAACAAAGCTATTTTAATCAAATGAAAGTCAAATACATTCTACAAAGCTAAGTTGAATCAAATGAAAGTCAAACACATTCAAACAAAGCTATTTTAATCAAATGAAAGTCAAATACATTCTACAAAGCTAATTGAATCAAACGAAAGTAGAACACATTCAAACAAAGCTATTTTAATTAAATGAAAGTCAAATAATTCTACAAAGCTAGTGAATCAAATGAAAGTCAAGCACATTCAAACAATGCTATTTGAATCAAATGAAAGTCAAACACATTCAAAAAAGCAATTTGAATCAAATGAAAGTCAAACACATTCAAACAAAGCTATTTGAAATCAAATAAAAGTCAAATACATTCAACAAAGCAAATGAATCAAATGAAAGTCAAACACATTCAAACAAAGCTATTTGAATCAAATGAAAGTCAAACACATTCAAACAAAGCTATTTGAATCAAATGAAAGTCAAACACATTCTACAAAAGTTATTTGAATCAAATGAAAGTCAAATACATTCTACAAAGCTAATTGAATCAAATAAAAGTCAAATACATTCTACAAAGCTAATTGAATCAAATGAAAGTCAAACACATTCAAACAAAGCTATTTAAGTCAAATAAATGTCAAATACATTCTATAAAGCTATTTGAATCAAAATGAAAGTCAAACACATTCAAACAAAGCTATTTGAATCAAATGAAAGTCAAACACATTCTACAAAGCTATTTGAATCAAATAAAAGTCAAATACATTCTACAAAAGCTAATTGAATCAAATGAAAGTCAAACACATTCAAACAAAGCTATTTAAATCAAATAAATGTCAAATACATTCTATGAAGCTAATTGAATCAAATGAAAGTCAAACACATTCAAACAAAGCTATTTGAATCAAATGAAAGTCAAACACATTCAAACATAGTTATTTAAATGAAATGAAAGTGAAATGCATTCTACAAAATATTTGAATCAAATGAAAGTCTAAAACATTCAAACAAAGCTATTTGAATCAAATGGAAAGTCAAATACATTCTACAAAGCTAATTGTAATCAAATGAAAGTCAAACACATTCAAACAAAGCTATTTGAATCAAATGAGAGTCAAATACATTCAAACAAAGCTAATTAAATCAAATAAAAGTCAAATACATTCTACAAAGCAAATTGAATCAAATGAAAGTCAAACACATTCAAACAAAGCTATTTGAATCAAATGAAAGTCAAATACAATTCTACAAAAAGCTAATTTGAATCAAATGAAAGTCAAGCACATTCAAACAAATGCTATTTGAATCAAATAAAAGTCGAACACATTCAAACAAAGGAATTTGAATCAAATGAAAGTCAAAACACATTCAAATAAAGCTATTTGAATCAAATGAGAGTCAAATACATTCAAACAAAGCTAATTAAATCAAATATAAGTCAAATACATTCTACAAAGCAAATTGAATCAAATGAAAGTCAAACACATTCAAAAACAAAGCTATTTGAATCAAATGAAAGTCAAATACATTCTACAAAGCTAATTGAATCAAATGAAAGTCAAACACATTCAAACAAAGCTATTTGAATCAAATGAAAGTCAAATACAATTCTAACAAAGCTAATTTAATCAAATGAAAGTCAAGCACATTCAAACAATGCTATTTGAATCAAATGAAAGTCGAACACATTCAAACAAAGGAATTTGAATCAAATGAAAGTCAAATACATTCAAATAAAGCTATTTGAATCAAATGAGAGTCAAATACATTCAAACAAAGCTAATTAAATCAAATAAAGTCAAATACATTCTACAAAGCAAATTGAAATCAAATGAAAGTCAAACACATTCAAACAAAGCTATTTGAATCAAATGAAAGTCAAATACATTCTACAAAGCTAATTGAATCAAATGAAAGTCAAACACATTCAAACAAAGCTATTTTAATCAAATGAAAGTCAAATACATTCTACAAAGCTAGTTGAATCAAATGAAAGTCAAGCACATTCAAACAAATGCTATTTGAATCAAATGAAAGTCGAACACATTCAAACAAAGGAATTTGAATCAAATGAAAGTCAAACACATTCAAATAAAGCTATTTGAATCAAATGAGAGTCAAATACATTCAAACAAAGCTAATTGAAATCAAATGAAAGTCAAAATACATTCAACAAAGCTATTTGAATCAAATGAAAGTCAAATACATTCTACAAAGCTAAATTGAATCAAATGAATAGTCAAATCACATTCAAACAAAGCTATTTGAATCAAATGAAAGTCAAATACATTCTACAAAGCTATTTGAATCAAATGAAAGTCAAAACACATTCAAAACAATGCTATTTGAATCAAATGAAAGTCGAACACATTCAAACAAAGGAATTTGAATCAAATGAAAGTCAAACACATTCAAATAAAGCTATTTGAATCAAATGAAGTCAAATACATTCAAACAAAGCTAATTAAATCAAATAAAAGTCAAATACATTCTACAAAGCAAATTGAATCAAAATGAAAGTAAAAACACATTCCAAAACAAAGCTATTTGAATCAAATGAAAGTCAAATACATTCTACAAAGCAAATCGAATAAAATGAAAGTCAAAGACATTCAAACAAAGCTATTTTGAATCAAATGAAAGTCAAATACATTCTACAAAGCTAAGTTGAATCAAATGAAAGTCAAACACATTCAAACAAAGCTATTTTAATCAAATGAAAGTCAAATACATTCTACAAAGCTAGTTGAATCAAATGAAAGTCAAGCACATTCAAAAAATGTTATTTGAATCAAATGAAAGTCGAACACATTCAAACAAAGGAATTTGAATCAAATGAAAGTCAAACACATTCAAATAAAGCTATTTGAATCAAATGAGAGTCAAATACATTCAAACAAAGCTAATTAAATCAAATAAAAGTCAAATACATTCTACAAAGCAAATTGAATCAAATGAAAGTCAAACACATTCAAACAAAGCTATTTGAATCAAATGAAAGTCAAATACATTCTACAAAGCTATTTGAATCAAATTAAAGTCAAGCACATTCAAACAAAGCTATTTGAATCAAATAAAAGTCGAACACATTCAAACAGAGCTATTTGAATCAAATGAGAGTCAAATACATTCTACAAAGCAAATCGAATCAAATGAAAGTCAAACACATTCAAACAAAGCTATTTTAATCAAATGAAAGTCAAACACATTCAAACAAAGCTATTTGAATCAAATGAAAGTCAAATACATTCTACAAAGCAAATCGAATCAAATGAAAGTCAAACACATTCAAACAAAGCTATTTAAACCAAATAAATGTCAAATACATTCTATAAAGCTATTTGAATCAAATGAAAGTCAAACACATTCCAACAAAGCTATTTGAATCAAATGAAAGTCAAATACATTCTACAAAGCAAATCGAATCAAATGAAAGTCAAACACATTCAAACAAAGCTATTTGAATCAAATGAAAGTCAAATACATTCTACAAAGCTAAGTGAATCAAATGAAAGTCAAACACATTCAAACAAAGCTATTTTAATCAAATGAAAGCAAATACATTCTACAAAGCTAGTTGAATCAAATGAAAGTCAAGCACATTCAAAAAATGTTATTTGAATCAAATGAAAGTCGAACACATTCAAACACAGGAATTTGAATCAAATGAAAGTCAAACACATTCAAATAAAGCTATTTGAATCAAATGAGAGTCAAATACATTCAAACAAAGCTAATTAAATCAAATAAAAGTCAAATACATTCTACAAAGCAAATTGAATCAAATGAAAGTCAAACACATTCAAACAAAGCTATTTGAATCAAATGAAAGTTAAACACATTCTACAAAGCTGTTTGAATCAAATGAAAGTCAAATACATTCTACAAAGCTAATTGAATCAAATGAAAGTCAAACACATTCAAACAAAGCTATTTAAATCAAATAAATGTCAAATACATTCTATAAAGCTAATTGAATCAAATGAAAGTCAAACACATTCAAACAAAGGTATTTCAATCAAATGAAAGTCAAACACATTCAAACAAAGAAATTTGAATCAAATGAAAGTCAAACACATTCAAATAAAGCTATTTGAATCAAATGAGAGTGAAATACATTCAAACAAAGCTAATTAAATCAAATAAAAGTCAAATACATTCTACAAAGCAAATTGAATCAAATGAAAGTCAAACACATTCAAACAAAGCTATTTGAATCAAAGGAAAGTCAAATAAATTCTACAAAGTTAATTGAATCAAATGAAAGTCAAACACATTCAAACAAAGCTATTTTAATCAAATGAAAGTCAAATACATTCTACAAAGCTAATTGAATAAAATGAAAGTCAAACACATTCAAACAAAGCTATTTAAATCAAATAAATGTCAAATACATTCTACAAAGCAAATTGAATCAAATGAAAGTCAAACACATTCAAACAAAGCTATTTGAATCAAATAAAAGTCAAATACATTCTACAAAGCAAATCGAATCAAATGAAAGTCAAATTCATTCAAACAAAGGAATTTGAATCAAATGAAAGTCAAACACATTCAAATAAAGCTATTTGAATCAAATGAGAGTCAAATACATTCAAACAAAGCTAATTAAATCAATAAAAGTCAAATACATTCTACAAAGCAAATTGAATCAAATGAAAGTCAAACACATTCAAACAAAGCTATTTGAATCAAATGTAAGTCAAATACATTCTACAAAGCTAATTGAATCAAATGAAAGTCAAACACATTCAAAAAAAGCTATTTTAATCAAATGAAAGTCAAATACATTCTACAAAGCTAGTTGAATCAAATGAAAGTCAAGGACATTCAAACAAAGCTATTTGAATCAAATGAAAGTCAAACACATTCAAAAAAAGCTATTTTAATTAAATGAAAGTCAAATACATTCTACAAAGCTATTTGAATCAAATGAAAGTCAAGCACATTCAAACAAAGCTATTTGAATCAAATAAAAGTCGAACACATTTAAACAAAGCAAATTGAATCAAATGAAAGTCAAACACATTCAAACAAAGCTATTTGAATCAAATGAGAGTCAAATACATTCTACAAAGCAAATCGAATCAAATGAAAGTCAAACACATTCAAACAAAGCTATTTTAATCAAATGAAAGTCAAACACATTCAAACAAAGCTATTTGAATCAAATGAAAATCAAACACATTCTACAAAGCTATTTGAATCAAATGAAAGTCAAATACATTCTACAAAGCTAATTGAATCAAATGAAAGTCAAACACATTCAAACAAAGCTACTTAAATCATATAATTTTCAAATACATTCTATAAAGCTATTTGAATCAAATGAAAGTCAAACACATTCAAACAAAGCTATTTGAATCAAACGAAAGTCAAATACATTCTACAAAGCTAATTGAATCAAATGAAAGTCAAACACATTCAAACAAAGCTATTTCAATCAAATGAAAGTCAAATACATTCTACAAAGCTAGTTGAATCAAATAAAACTCAAGCACATTCAAACAATGCTATTTGAATCAAATGAAAGTCGAACACATTCAAACAAAGGAATTTGAATCAAATGAAAGTCAAACACATTCAAATAAAGCTATTTTAATCAAATGAGAGTCAAATACATTCAATAAAGCTAATTGAATCAAATGCAAGTCAAACACATTCAAACAAAGCTATTTTAATCAAATGAAAGTCAAATACATTCTACAAAGCTATTTGAAACAAATGAGAGTCAAAACACATTCAAACAAAGCTATTTTAATCAAATGAAAGTCAAATACATTCTACAAAGCTAATTGAATCAAATGCAAGCCAACACATTCATACAAAGCTATTTGAATAAAATAATAGTGAAATACATTCTATAAAGCTAATTGAACCAAATGAAAGTAAAAAAACATTCAAACAAAGCTATTTGAATCAAATGAAAGTCAAATACATTCTACAAAGCTAGTTGAACAAAATTAAAGTCAAACACATTCAAACAAAGGTATTCAAATCAAATGAAAGTCAAACACATTCAAATAAAGCTATTTGGATCAAATGAAAGTCAAATACATTCAAACAAAGGTAATTAAATCAAATAAAAGTCAAATACATTCTGCAAAGCAAATTGAATCAAATGAAAGTCAAATACATTCAAACAAAGCTATTTGAATCAAATGAAAGTTAAACACATTCTACGAAGCTATTAGGATCAAATGTAAGTCAAATACATTCTACAAAGCTAATTGAATCAAATCAAAGTCAAACACATTCAAACAAAGCTATTTAAATCAAATAAATGTCAAATACGTTCTATAAAGCTAATTGAATCAAATGAAAGTCAAACACATTAAAACAAAGCTATTTGAATCAAATGAAAGTCGAACACATTCAAACAAAGGAATTTGAATCAAATGAAAGTCAAACACATTCAAATAAAGCTATTTAAATCAAATGAGGGTCAAATACATACGAACAAAGCTAATTAAATCAAATAAAAGTCAAATAATTTCTACAAAGTAAATTGAATCAAATGAAAGTCAAACACATTCAAACAAAGCTATTTGAATCAAATGAAAGTCAAACACATTCTACAAATCTATTTGAATCAAATGAAAGTCAAATACATTCTACAAAGCTAATTGAATCAAATAAAAGTCAAACACATTCAAACAAAGCTATTTAAATCAAATAAATGTGAAATACATTCTATAAAGCTTATTGAATCAAATGAAAGTCAAATACATTCTACAAAGCTAGTTGATCAAATGAAAAACAAACACATTCAAACAAAGCTATTTGAATCAAATGAAAGTCAAACACATTTAAACAAAAGAATTTGAATCAAATGAAAGTCAAACACATTCAAATAAAACTATTTGAACCAAATGAGAGTCAAATACATTCAAACAAAGCTAATTAAATCAAATAAAAGTCAAATACATTCTACAAAGCAAATTGAATCAAATGAAAGTCAAACACATTCAAACAATGCTATTTGAATCAAATGAAAGTCAAATACATTCTTCAAAGCTAATTTAATCAAATGAAAGTCAAACACATTCAAACAAAGCTATTTTAATCAAATGAAAGTCAAACACATTCAAACAAAGCTATTTAAATCAAATGAAAGTGAAATACATTCTACAATGCTATTTGAATCAAATGAAAGTCAAATACATTCTACAAAGCTATTTGAATCAAATGAGAGTCAAACACATTCAAACAAAGCATATTTAATCAAATGAAAGTCAAATACATTCTAGAAAGCTAATTGAATCAAATGAAAGTCAAACACATTCTATAAAGCTAATTGAACCAAACGGAAATAAAAAACATTCAAACAAAGCTATTTGAATCAAATGAAAGTCAAATACATTCTACAAAGCTAGTTGAATCAAATGAAAGTCAAACACATTCAAACAAAGCTATTTGAATCAAATGAAAGTCAAACACATTCAAACAAAGGAATTTGAACCAAATGAAAGTCAAACACATTTAAAAAAAGCTATTTCAATCAAATGAGAGTCAAATACATTCAAACAAAGCTAATTAAATCAAATAAAAGTCAAGTACATTCTACAAAGCAAATTGAATCAAATGAAAGTCAAACACATTCAAACAAAGCTATTTGAATCAAATGAAAGTCAAATACATTCTACAAAGCTAATTGTATCAAATGAAAGTCAAAACACATTCAAATAAAGCTATTTGAATCAAATGAAAGTCAAATACATTCTACAAAGCTAATTGAATCAAATGAAAGTCAAACACATTCAAACAAAGCTATTTTAATCAAATGAAAGTCAAATAAATTCTACAAAGCTAATTGAATCAAATGATAGTCAAACACATTCAAACAAAGCTATTTAAATCAAATAAATGTCAAATACATTCTATAAAGCTATTTGAATCAAATGAAAGTCAAACACATTCCAACAAAGCTATTTGAATCAAATGAAAGTCAAATACATTCTACAAAGCTAATCGAATCAAATGAAAGTCAAACACATTCAAACAAAGTTATTTGAATCAAATGAAAGTCAAATACATTCTACAAAGCTAATTGAATCAAATGAAAGTCAACCACATTCAAACAACGCTATTTTAATCAAATGAAAGTCAAATACATTCTACAAAGCTAGTTGAATCAAATGAAAGTCAAGCACATTCAAACAATGCTATTTGAATCAAATGAAAGTCGAACACATTCAAACAAAGGAATTTGAATCAAATGAAAGTCAAACACATTCAAATAAAGCTATTTGAATCAAATGAGAGTCAAATACATTCAAACAAAGCTAATTATATCAAATAAAAGTCAAATACATTCTACAAAGCAAATTGAATCAAATGAAAGTCAAACACATTCAAACAAAGCTATTTGAATCAAATGAAAGTCTAACACATTCTACAAAGCTATTTGAATCAAATGAAAGTCAAATACATTCTACAAAGCTAATTGAATCAAATGAAAGTCAAACACATTCAAACAAAGCTATTTAAATCAAATAAATGTGAAATACATTCTATAAAGCTAATTGAGTCAAATGAAAGTCAAATACATTCTACAAAGCTAGTTGAATCAAATGAAAGTCAAACACATTCAAACAAAGCTATTTGAATCAAATGAAAGTCAAACACATTTAAACAAAAGAATTTGAATCAAATGAAAGTCAAACACATTCAAATAAAACTATTTGAACCAAATGAGAGTCAAATACATTCAAACAAAGCTAATTAAATCAAATAAAAGTCAAATACATTCTACAAAGCAAATTGAATCAAATGTAAGTCAAACACATTCAAACAATGCTATTTGAATCAAATGAAAGTCAAATACATTCTTCAAAGCTAATTTAATCAAATGAAAGTCAAACACATTCAAACAAAGCTATTTTAATCAAATGAAAGTCAAACACATTCAAACAAAGCTATTTAAATCAGATGAAAGTGAAATACATTCTACAATGCTATTTGAATCAAATGAAAGTCAAATACATTCTACAAAGCTATTTGAATCAAATGAGAGTCAAACACATTCAAACAAAGCAATTTTAATCAAATGAAAGTCAAATACATTCTAGAAAGCTAATTGAATCAAATGAAAGTCAAACACATTCTATAAAGCTAATTGAACCAAATGGAAATAAAAAACATTCAAACAAAGCTATTTGAATCAAATGAAAGTCAAATACATTCTACAAAGCTAGTTGAATCAAATGAAAGTCAAACACATTCAAACAAAGCTATTTGAATCAAATGAAAGTCAAACACATTCAAACAAAGGAATTTGAACCAAATGAAAGTCAAACACATTTAAAAAAAGCTATTTGAATCAAATGAGAGTCAAATACATTCAAACAAAGCTAATTAAATCAAATAAAAGTCAAGTACATTCTACAAAGCAAATTGAATCAAATGAAAGTCAAACACATTCAAACAAAGCTATTTGAATCAAATGAAAGTCAAATACATTCTACAAAGCTAATTGTATCAAATGAAAGTCAAACACATTCAAATAAAGCTATTTGAATCAAATGAAAGTCAAATACATTCTACAAAGCTAATTGAATCAAATGAAAGTCAAACACATTCAAACAAAGCTATTTTAATCAAATGAAAGTCAAATAAATTCTACAAAGCTAATTGAATCAAATGATAGTCAAACACATTCATACAAAGCTATTTAAATCAAATAAATGTCAAATACATTCTATAAAGCTATTTGAATCAAATGAAAGTCAAACACATTCCAACAAAGCTATTTGAATCAAATGAAAGTCAAATACATTCTACAAAGCAAATCGAATCAAATGAAAGTCAAACACATTCAAACAAAGTTATTTGAATCAAATGAAAGTCAAACACATTCAAATAAAGCTATTTGAATCAAATGAGAGTCAAATACATTCAAACAAAGCTAATTAAATCAAATAAAAGTCAAATACGTTCTACAAAGCAAATTTAATCAAATGAAAGTCAAACACATTCAAACAAAGCTATTTGAATCAAATGAAAGTCGAACACATTCAAACAAAGGAATTTGAATCAAATGAAAGTCAAACATATTCAAATAAAGCTATTTGAATCAAATGAGAGTCAAATACATTCAAACAAAGCTAATTAAATCAAATAAAAGTCAAATACATTCTACAAAGCAAATTGAATCAAATGAAAGTTAAACACATTCAAACAAAGCTATTTGAATCAAATGAAAGTCAAACACATTCTACAAAGCTATTTGAATCAAATGAAAGTCAAATACATTCTACAAAGCTAATTGAATCAACCGAAAGTCAAACACATTCAAACAAAGCTATTTAAATTAACTAAATGTCAAATACATTCTATAAAGCTAATTGAATCAAATGAAAGTCAAACACATTCAAACAAAGCTATTTGAATCAAATGAAAGTCAAGCACATTCAAACAAAGGAATTTGAATCAAATGAAAGTCAAACACATTCAAACAATGCTATTTGAATCAAATGAAAGTCGAACACATTCAAACAAAGGAATTTGAATCAAATGAAAGTCAAACACATTCAAATAAAGCTATTTGAATCAAATGAGAATCAAATACATTCAAACAAAGCTAATTAAATCAAATAAAAGTAAAATACATTCTACAAAGCTAATTGAATCAAATGAAAGTCAAACACATTCAAACAAAGCTATTTTAATCAAATGAAAGTCAAATACATTCTACAAAGCTAATTGAATCAAATGAAAGTCAAACACATTCAAACAAAGCTATTTAAATCAAATAAATGTCAAATACATTCTATAAAGCTATTTGAATCAAATGAGAGTCAAATACATTCAGACAAAGCTAATTGAATCAAATAAAAGTCAAATACATTCTACAAAGCAAATTGAATCAAATGAAAGTCAAACACATTCAAACAAAGCTATTTGAATCAAATAAAAGTCAAATACATTTTACAAAGCAAATCGAATCAAATGAAAGTCAAACACATTCAAACAAAGGAATTTGAATCAAATGAAACTCAAACACATTCAAAAAAAGCTATTTGAATCAAATGAGAGTCAAATACATTCAAACAAAGCTAATTAAATCAAATAAAAGTCAAATACATTCTACAAAGCAAATTGAATCAAATGAAAGTCAAACATATTAAAACAAAGCTATTATAATCAAATGTAAGTCAAATACATTCTACAAAGCTAATTGAATCAAATGAAAGTCAAACACATTCAAACAAAGCTATTTGAATCAAATGAAAGTCAAATACATTCTACAAAGCTAGTTGAATCAAATGAAAGACAAGCACATTCAAACAATGCTATTTGAATCAAATGAAAGTCGAACACATTCAAACAAAGGAATTTGAATCAAATGAAAGTCAAACACATTCAAATAAAGCTATTTAAATCAAATATGATGTGGATTCTAACCCCTTGTTTAGTCAAGATTTTAGAAAATCCACAATCTTGAAGTAACGATCCAATCTTGAAGGATTTCTTTAAGATTGAATAAAAACGAACCGATATTTCTCCTCACAAGATCACTCCTGAAACTTATGATTCGAATCCCCAAATTAATTAACCCACTCCTGGACGCTAATTATTTTGAGATTAAACTCTTAGCCTACTCCTAGACACTAAGTGTTTAATGTTCTAATCTTCAACCAACTCCTTGAATTGAAAACTAGCAAAAGAATTTGTAAGCAATTAAGCAAAACAAACAATAAACTTGTATTAAATTTTCTGGTTTTGATATGTTCTTCAAAGCCACGAAAATAAGCTTTTAAAAGCCTCAAAAGAGGTCTCCTAGTCCTCCTAGAAGTAGAAGATCTAACCTAGATAGGATTCTAATAATCCTACATAAGATAGAATTTCAATCCTATCAAAGATAAGATTGCTAGGTAGTTTATTCCTAATCAAACTCTAACTAACTAAAAACTTTCCTAATCACCTTATGAAGTTTATAGCAACTAAATGACAGAAAAATAAACTTATCCTAATTGCTTAAACCAAGAAAAACCCTTTCAAGTGAAAGGTAAAAACTTGCAAGCAAAACTCTAGAAAAAACTAAGTAAAGAAAATCTTTCTTTTTGTACTGCCGCCGAACTACCACCTCACGCGCCTCCATCCTCGACACGCGCCCCACCACCGTGTAGCTGGACTCAGGCCGGAGCTAGGAAGCCGGCGCGTGGCACCCAGATCGGCGCGTCGCCACCGCTGTTGTCGTCGGAACCCAACTGGTCCTTGACTTCTTCTTCAATGGCTGCGCATGTTAACCATTCTTGATTCTTTGCTCCAAGCTCGAACCCTAATGGCCTTAAAACCAATATGATTGGCTCTTCAAAAGAATTTCCCTCTTGATTCACATCATTCTCCCCCTCTTCAAAAGAATTTGTCCTCAAATTCACTTCATCTAGGTAAGGAGTCAAATCACCAACATTAAAAGTAGCACTTACATTACCATATTCGCTTGGTAGATCAAGTTTGTAAGCACTATCACCATAAACTTCCAAAACCTCAAAAGGGCCGTCAGCTCTAGGCATGAGCTTGTTCTTCCTTTTGTGTGGAAACCTTTCCTTCCTTAAGTGTAACCAAACAAGATCTCCCGGCTTGAATGTAGGTTGTTTGCGCTTTTTGTTAGACCTTGCTTTGTATAAGTTATTCATCTTCTCAATTCTTACTTTAACTTGTTCACATGTCCTCTTAAAAACTTCAAGCCGTTTCTTAGCATCAATATGGATGTCCTCTTTGTTTAACGGCAACAAATCAATAGGCAAGAATGGATTAATGCCATAAACAACTTCAAATGGAGCTTGTTGTGTAGTTGATGAGGGTGACCGATTATAAGCAAACTCCGCATGGCAAAGTCTCATATCCCAATCCTTTTGAGTCTTACTAACCAACCCTCTAAGTAAACTACCTAAGGTTCGATTGGTTACCTCAGTTTGACCATCTGTTTGAGGATGATGAGAAGTACTAAACATGAGCTTTGTTCCAAGTAGCTTCCACAAACACTTCCAAAAGTGGCTAAGGAACTTTGAGTCCCTATCCGAAACTATGCTTCTAGGAACTCCATGAAGTCGAACAATTTCCTTGAATTATAGATTAGCTACATGTTGCGCATCATCCGTCTTGTGCATTGGAACAAAGTGAGCCATCTTTGAGAATCTATCAACTACAACCATAATAGCATCCTTCCCTCTTTGAGTTCGTGGTAGTCCAACAATGAAGTCCATACTAACACTATCCCAAGGACAATCTGGAACTGGAAGAGGTGTGTATAAGCCCTTTGAAAAAGAACTCTTTGCCTTTTGACAAGTAGCACATCTTGAAATCACACTTTGAACATCCTTGATCATATTTGGCCAATAGAAATATTCTCTAAGCATATCAACTGTTTTGTGAACACCAAAGTGCCCCGCAATTGCACCACTATGCACTTCTCTAATAAGCAATTCACGCACACCACATTGAGGAATACAAAGTTTGTTACCTTGAAATAAGAAGCCATCTTGAAGCACAAAGTTGCGTGAAGGGTCTTTGTACTCTTTTGCCAAATCCGGACAGGTTGCATACAACCCAAGTATATGATCAAAACCAATGATCCTAGCATCCACCATGGCTAGCAAATAAGATCTCCTTGATAGTGCATCGGCAACCACATTCGCTTTGCCTTCCTTATACTTTGAAGAAAACGTAAAAGATTGTAGGAACTCAACCCACTTGGCGTGTCTATAATTCAACTTTTGTTGTCCATGGATATACTTCAAAGCCTCATGATCCGAATGTAGCACAAAAGGTTTTGGTCTTAAGTAATGAGACCAATGATCCAAAGCACGTACAATAGCATAAAATTCACGATCATAGTTAGAGTAGTTCAACTTTGCACCACTTAGTTTCTCACTAAAGTAAGAGATAGGTCGTGCTTCTTGAATTAGAACCGCACCTATACCTGCTCCATTTGCATCACATTCCACTTCAAACAATTTATCAAAGTTAGGCAAAGCTAGAACCGGCGTATTGCATAGTCTTTCCTTGATTGTCTCAAATGCTTGTTGCGCCGAATTAGTCCACACAAAGTCCCCTTTCTTCATCAATTCCGTGAAAGGTGCCATGATACTAGAAAAGTTTCTAATGAACCTTCTATAGAACGATGCAAGACCATGAAAACTACGTGCTTCACGAATGTTTTTAGGCGCCACCCAAGTCGACATAGCAGCCACCTTCTCGGGATCCACTTCAATACCCTTACCCGAAATAATATAGCCAAGAAAAGAAATACTTGGAACCATGAATGAGCACTTTTCAAGTTTGCCATATAGTTGATGTTCTCTTAATGTTTCAAATAATATTCTAAGATGATCAATGTGTTCAACATTATCTCGACTATAGACTAATATATCATCAAGGTAAACGACAATGAACTTATTTAAGAAGGGTCGAAGTACCTCGTTCATGAGTCTCATGAATGAACTTGGCGCATTGCATAGCCCAAAGGGCATGACCATCCATTCATATAATCCTTGCTTAGTTTTGAAAGCAGTCTTCCACTCATCTCCTTCTCTAATTCGCATTTGATGGTAGCCGCTTCTAAGATCGATCTTGGAAAATATGGTAGAACCATGTAACTCATCAAGCATGTCTTCTAGTCGTGGCATAGGGAATCGATACTTGATAGTAATGTTGTTGACCGCTCTTGAATCAATACACATTCTCCATGTACCATCTTTCTTTGGAACTAGTAAAGCTGGAACCGCACAAGGGCTCATGCTTTCACGAACATAGCCTCTTTCAATCAATTCCTCTATTTGTCTTTGAAGCTCTTGGGAAGCCGTAGGGTCGCACCTATAGGCTGGTTTATTAGGTAGGGGAGCTCCGGGAATAAGATCAATAGCATGCTCTATTCCACGCAAAGGAGGTAGACCTTTAGGAAGTGCCTCTGGGAACACATCCTTAAATTCATCTAGCAATTCTTCTAGGTGCACGTTTGTTGAAGAACTTGTGGATTTCGCCTCTTTTATCACTAAGGCAAAGACCGTGGCTCCCTTTTCTACTTCACTCTCAAGTTCCTTAGCATTCAAAAAGAAATTCGGCACTTGCTTCTCTTTATCTTTGTTATGACCGTAGCTTGCATTAGGGGGTAGAGGATTGAGTTTGAACCTTTTGTTTCCTACTTTCACCGAATAAGTATTTGCCTCACCATCATGTGTAACTTGACGATCAAATTGCCAAGGTCTCCCTAAAAGAAGGTGACAAGCACTCATAGGAATAATATCACACCATAACTTTTCTTTGTATTTGCCAATGGAAAAGCTTACTAAGGCTTGTTTCTTTACATGAAGTCCCTTAGAATCATCAAGCCAACTCAACTTGTAAGGATTCTCATGTACTCTTGTTGGAAGGTTGAGCTTAGTAACCATTTCTGTGGACGCCACATTAGTACATGAACCACTATCAATGATCACCTTGCATGATATATCTCCTACTTTGCAACGAGTATGGAATAAGTTTTCCCGTTGAGATTTGTTAGGGTTTGCTTCGGCATGGAGGATCTTCCTTACCACAAGCACCTTTTCATCATCCTCGGGATCAATCTCCTCGTTCTCTTCCTCACTACCTGTTGCCTTAGTTTCGGATTCCTCATCGTCACACTCAAAAACTATGTGTTTCTCTTCTTCTACTTGTTGTTCGTACTGTCTTATTGTGAGAGTTTTCTTGGAAGGACATTGATCCGACCTATGTCCCTTTCCTTGACATTTGAAACATCTAATTCGGGCTTCGAACTCTTCTTTAGATATCTTAACGAATTTCTTTTCTCCACTTGTTGAGCTTTCTCCCTTAGACTCGTAGGAACTCGGTTTAAAAGGCTTGAAAGCTTTGCTTGTTTCGGTCCCTTGTGAGAACTTGGTACCAAAACTCTTTGTACTTGTGCTCTTCTTATCTTCGAGCCAATGACTTTCAATTTTTAAAGCTAGTTTGCACACATCATTGAATGATTCATACGTACTCAATTCAATCTTCCTAGAGATAGTGCGATTTAGACCTTTAAGGAACCTAGCAATCCTCAATGGTTCTTTTTCATCCAAATCACAAAGAGAGGTTAGTTTATCAAATTCAGCAATATATTCATTAACACTCTTAGTATCTTGTGTCAACATAGTGAGTTTCACATACAGAATTTGTTCGAAATCATGTGGAAGGTATTTAGAACGCATCTTCCTTTTCAAAACCGTCCAAGTCTTGATTTTTTCTTTCCCAGCCCTAGCACGTCGTGCTTTCAAATTATCGAACCAAATTCCCGCATTCTTAGTGAGTCGTATATAAGCAATTTTGAAACGTTGAGAATCATCAAAACCTTTATAATCTGAAATTTTCTCTAATTGTCTCGCCCACTCAAGAAAATCTTCGGGGCTTCCTAGACCCGTAAAATCATCAAGCTTGATACCTTTATCATCAATCTTATTCATATTATGAGTATCAACATCACTACTAGAAGCATCACTATCACTATCATGCCGTTTTTTCTTCTTTTTCTTTTTATCAAGCAATAGTTGTGAAAAAGCATTAAAACGTGCCTCCGTGTTATCTTGCAATCTTGCAAATTCATCCATGAGTTTGCTCAAAGCTTCCTCCATAATTATAAGACAAAAACAGACTTAAAAGAACCCTTATCCACACAGGTATATCCCACAAAAATCGCAACACAACTTGGAACAAAATTGCACACAACGAGCAGTAAGTATTAAATCGGACCAAAACTGACACAGTTGCGGAAAACAGTCCAGTTTAATAGCAAACGAACTCGAAAAATTTCGAAATTTCACAGGCAGAAAGTAGACAAAATTTCACTCAAAATCAAAAAAAGAATCACCTGAAAAGACCTTGTAACGAAGGAGAACGAGCCTTCTGAAGTTGACAGAAAAACTGGTTATCCGAGAACAAGTGCGATTTGATGAACGAAGTGTTGAACGATCAAAAAACCCCTGAAATCTGATACCAATTTGATGTGGATTCTAACCCCTTGTTTAGTCAAGATTTTAGAAAATCCACAATCTTGAAGTAACGATCCAATCTTGAAGGATTTCTTTAAGATTGAATAAAAACGAACCGATATTTCTCCTCACAAGATCACTCCTGAAACTTATGATTCGAATCCCCAAATTAATTAACCCACTCCTGGACGCTAATTATTTTGAGATTAAACTCTTAGCCTACTCCTAGACACTAAGTGTTTAATGTTCTAATCTTCAACCAACTCCTTGAATTGAAAACTAGCAAAAGAATTTGTAAGCAATTAAGCAAAACAAACAATAAACTTGTATTAAATTTTCTGGTTTTGATATGTTCTTCAAAGCCACGAAAATAAGCTTTTAAAAGCCTCAAAAGAGGTCTCCTAGTCCTCCTAGAAGTAGAAGATCTAACCTAGATAGGATTCTAATAATCCTACATAAGATAGAATTTCAATCCTATCAAAGATAAGATTGCTAGGTAGTTTATTCCTAATCAAACTCTAACTAACTAAAAACTTTCCTAATCACCTTATGAAGTTTATAGCAACTAAATGACAGAAAAATAAACTTATCCTAATTGCTTAAACCAAGAAAAACCCTTTCAAGTGAAAGGTAAAAACTTGCAAGCAAAACTCTAGAAAAAACTAAGTAAAGAAAATCTTTCTTTTTGTACTGCCGCCGAACTACCACCTCACGCGCCTCCATCCTCGACACGCGCCCCACCACCGTGTAGCTGGACTCAGGCCGGAGCTAGGAAGCCGGCGCGTGGCACCCAGATCGGCGCGTCGCCACCGCTGTTGTCGTCGGAACCCAACTGGTCCTTGACTTCTTCTTCAATGGCTGCGCATGTTAACCATTCTTGATTCTTTGCTCCAAGCTCGAACCCTAATGGCCTTAAAACCAATATGATTGGCTCTTCAAAAGAATTTCCCTCTTGATTCACATCATTCTCCCCCTCTTCAAAAGAATTTGTCCTCAAATTCACTTCATCTAGGTAAGGAGTCAAATCACCAACATTAAAAGTAGCACTTACATTACCATATTCGCTTGGTAGATCAAGTTTGTAAGCACTATCACCATAAACTTCCAAAACCTCAAAAGGGCCGTCAGCTCTAGGCATGAGCTTGTTCTTCCTTTTGTGTGGAAACCTTTCCTTCCTTAAGTGTAACCAAACAAGATCTCCCGGCTTGAATGTAGGTTGTTTGCGCTTTTTGTTAGACCTTGCTTTGTATAAGTTATTCATCTTCTCAATTCTTACTTTAACTTGTTCACATGTCCTCTTAAAAACTTCAAGCCGTTTCTTAGCATCAATATGGATGTCCTCTTTGTTTAACGGCAACAAATCAATAGGCAAGAATGGATTAATGCCATAAACAACTTCAAATGGAGCTTGTTGTGTAGTTGATGAGGGTGACCGATTATAAGCAAACTCCGCATGGCAAAGTCTCATATCCCAATCCTTTTGAGTCTTACTAACCAACCCTCTAAGTAAACTACCTAAGGTTCGATTGGTTACCTCAGTTTGACCATCTGTTTGAGGATGATGAGAAGTACTAAACATGAGCTTTGTTCCAAGTAGCTTCCACAAACACTTCCAAAAGTGGCTAAGGAACTTTGAGTCCCTATCCGAAACTATGCTTCTAGGAACTCCATGAAGTCGAACAATTTCCTTGAAGTATAGATTAGCTACATGTTGCGCATCATCCGTCTTGTGCATTGGAACAAAGTGAGCCATCTTTGAGAATCTATCAACTACAACCATAATAGCATCCTTCCCTCTTTGAGTTCGTGGTAGTCCAACAATGAAGTCCATACTAACACTATCCCAAGGACAATCTGGAACTGGAAGAGGTGTGTATAAGCCCTTTGAAAAAGAACTCTTTGCCTTTTGACAAGTAGCACATCTTGAAATCACACTTTGAACATCCTTGATCATATTTGGCCAATAGAAATATTCTCTAAGCATATCAACTGTTTTGTGAACACCAAAGTGCCCCGCAATTGCACCACTATGCACTTCTCTAATAAGCAATTCACGCACACCACATTGAGGAATACAAAGTTTGTTACCTTGAAATAAGAAGCCATCTTGAAGCACAAAGTTGCGTGAAGGGTCTTTGTACTCTTTTGCCAAATCCGGACAGGTTGCATACAACCCAAGTATATGATCAAAACCAATGATCCTAGCATCCACCATGGCTAGCAAATAAGATCTCCTTGATAGTGCATCGGCAACCACATTCGCTTTGCCTTCCTTATACTTTGAAGAAAACGTAAAAGATTGTAGGAACTCAACCCACTTGGCGTGTCTATAATTCAACTTTTGTTGTCCATGGATATACTTCAAAGCCTCATGATCCGAATGTAGCACAAAAGGTTTTGGTCTTAAGTAATGAGACCAATGATCCAAAGCACGTACAATAGCATAAAATTCACGATCATAGTTAGAGTAGTTCAACTTTGCACCACTTAGTTTCTCACTAAAGTAAGAGATAGGTCGTGCTTCTTGAATTAGAACCGCACCTATACCTGCTCCATTTGCATCACATTCCACTTCAAACAATTTATCAAAGTTAGGCAAAGCTAGAACCGGCGTATTGCATAGTCTTTCCTTGATTGTCTCAAATGCTTGTTGCGCCGAATTAGTCCACACAAAGTCCCCTTTCTTCATCAATTCCGTGAAAGGTGCCATGATACTAGAAAAGTTTCTAATGAACCTTCTATAGAATGATGCAAGACCATGAAAACTACGTGCTTCACGAATGTTTTTAGGCGCCACCCAAGTCGACATAGCAGCCACCTTCTCGGGATCCACTTCAATACCCTTACCCGAAATAATATAGCCAAGAAAAGAAATACTTGGAACCATGAATGAGCACTTTTCAAGTTTGCCATATAGTTGATGTTCTCTTAATGTTTCAAATAATATTCTAAGATGATCAATGTGTTCAACATTATCTCGACTATAGACTAATATATCATCAAGGTAAACGACAATGAACTTATTTAAGAAGGGTCGAAGTACCTCGTTCATGAGTCTCATGAATGAACTTGGCGCATTGCATAGCCCAAAGGGCATGACCATCCATTCATATAATCCTTGCTTAGTTTTGAAAGCAGTCTTCCACTCATCTCCTTCTCTAATTCGCATTTGATGGTAGCCGCTTCTAAGATCGATCTTGGAAAATATGGTAGAACCATGTAACTCATCAAGCATGTCTTCTAGTCGTGGCATAGGGAATCGATACTTGATAGTAATGTTGTTGACCGCTCTTGAATCAATACACATTCTCCATGTACCATCTTTCTTTGGAACTAGTAAAGCTGGAACCGCACAAGGGCTCATGCTTTCACGAACATAGCCTCTTTCAATCAATTCCTCTATTTGTCTTTGAAGCTCTTGGGAAGCCGTAGGGTCGCACCTATAGGCTGGTTTATTAGGTAGGGGAGCTCCGGGAATAAGATCAATAGCATGCTCTATTCCACGCAAAGGAGGTAGACCTTTAGGAAGTGCCTCTGGGAACACATCCTTAAATTCATCTAGCAATTCTTCTAGGTGCACGTTTGTTGAAGAACTTGTGGATTTCGCCTCTTTTATCACTAAGGCAAAGACCGTGGCTCCCTTTTCTACTTCACTCTCAAGTTCCTTAGCATTCAAAAAGAAATTCGGCACTTGCTTCTCTTTATCTTTGTTATGACCGTAGCTTGCATTAGGGGGTAGAGGATTGAGTTTGAACCTTTTGTTTCCTACTTTCACCGAATAAGTATTTGCCTCACCATCATGTGTAACTTGACGATCAAATTGCCAAGGTCTCCCTAAAAGAAGGTGACAAGCACTCATAGGAATAATATCACACCATAACTTTTCTTTGTATTTGCCAATGGAAAAGCTTACTAAGGCTTGTTTCTTTACATGAAGTCCCTTAGAATCATCAAGCCAACTCAACTTGTAAGGATTCTCATGTACTCTTGTTGGAAGGTTGAGCTTAGTAACCATTTCTGTGGACGCCACATTAGTACATGAACCACTATCAATGATCACCTTGCATGATATATCTCCTACTTTGCAACGAGTATGGAATAAGTTTTCCCGTTGAGATTTGTTAGGGTTTGCTTCGGCATGGAGGATCTTCCTTACCACAAGCACCTTTTCATCATCCTCGGGATCAATCTCCTCGTTCTCTTCCTCACTACCTGTTGCCTTAGTTTCGGATTCCTCATCGTCACACTCAAAAACTATGTGTTTCTCTTCTTCTACTTGTTGTTCGTACTGTCTTATTGTGAGAGTTTTCTTGGAAGGACATTGATCCGACCTATGTCCCTTTCCTTGACATTTGAAACATCTAATTCGGGCTTCGAACTCTTCTTTAGATATCTTAACGAATTTCTTTTCTCCACTTGTTGAGCTTTCTCCCTTAGACTCGTAGGAACTCGGTTTAAAAGGCTTGAAAGCTTTGCTTGTTTCGGTCCCTTGTGAGAACTTGGTACCAAAACTCTTTGTACTTGTGCTCTTCTTATCTTCGAGCCAATGACTTTCAATTTTTAAAGCTAGTTTGCACACATCATTGAATGATTCATACGTACTCAATTCAATCTTCCTAGAGATAGTGCGATTTAGACCTTTAAGGAACCTAGCAATCCTCAATGGTTCTTTTTCATCCAAATCACAAAGAGAGGTTAGTTTATCAAATTCAGCAATATATTCATTAACACTCTTAGTATCTTGTGTCAACATAGTGAGTTTCACATACAGAATTTGTTCGAAATCATGTGGAAGGTATTTAGAACGCATCTTCCTTTTCAAAACCGTCCAAGTCTTGATTTTTTCTTTCCCAGCCCTAGCACGTCGTGCTTTCAAATTATCGAACCAAATTCCCGCATTCTTAGTGAGTCGTATATAAGCAATTTTGAAACGTTGAGAATCATCAAAACCTTTATAATCTGAAATTTTCTCTAATTGTCTCGCCCACTCAAGAAAATCTTCGGGGCTTCCTAGACCCGTAAAATCATCAAGCTTGATACCTTTATCATCAATCTTATTCATATTATGAGTATCAACATCACTACTAGAAGCATCACTATCACTATCATGCCGTTTTTTCTTCTTTTTCTTTTTATCAAGCAATAGTTGTGAAAAAGCATTAAAACGTGCCTCCGTGTTATCTTGCAATCTTGCAAATTCATCCATGAGTTTGCTCAAAGCTTCCTCCATAATTATAAGACAAAAACAGACTTAAAAGAACCCTTATCCACACAGGTATATCCCACAAAAATCGCAACACAACTTGGAACAAAATTGCACACAACGAGCAGTAAGTATTAAATCGGACCAAAACTGACACAGTTGCGGAAAACAGTCCAGTTTAATAGCAAACGAACTCGAAAAATTTCGAAATTTCACAGGCAGAAAGTAGACAAAATTTCACTCAAAATCAAAAAAAGAATCACCTGAAAAGACCTTGTAACGAAGGAGAACGAGCCTTCTGAAGTTGACAGAAAAACTGGTTATCCGAGAACAAGTGCGATTTGATGAACGAAGTGTTGAACGATCAAAAACCCCTGAAATCTGATACCAATTTGATGTGGATTCTAACCCCTTGTTTAGTCAAGATTTTAGAAAATCCACAATCTTGAAGTAACGATCCAATCTTGAAGGATTTCTTTAAGATTGAATAAAAACGAACCGATATTTCTCCTCACAAGATCACTCCTGAAACTTATGATTCGAATCCCCAAATTAATTAACCCACTCCTGGACGCTAATTATTTTGAGATTAAACTCTTAGCCTACTCCTAGACACTAAGTGTTTAATGTTCTAATCTTCAACCAACTCCTTGAATTGAAAACTAGCAAAAGAATTTGTAAGCAATTAAGCAAAACAAACAATAAACTTGTATTAAATTTTCTGGTTTTGATATGTTCTTCAAAGCCACGAAAATAAGCTTTTAAAAGCCTCAAAAGAGGTCTCCTAGTCCTCCTAGAAGTAGAAGATCTAACCTAGATAGGATTCTAATAATCCTACATAAGATAGAATTTCAATCCTATCAAAGATAAGATTGCTAGGTAGTTTATTCCTAATCAAACTCTAACTAACTAAAAACTTTCCTAATCACCTTATGAAGTTTATAGCAACTAAATGACAGAAAAATAAACTTATCCTAATTGCTTAAACCAAGAAAAACCCTTTCAAGTGAAAGGTAAAAACTTGCAAGCAAAACTCTAGAAAAAACTAAGTAAAGAAAATCTTTCTTTTTGTACTGCCGCCGAACTACCACCTCACGCGCCTCCATCCTCGACACGCGCCCCACCACCGTGTAGCTGGACTCAGGCCGGAGCTAGGAAGCCGGCGCGTGGCACCCAGATCGGCGCGTCGCCACCGCTGTTGTCGTCGGAACCCAACTGGTCCTTGACTTCTTCTTCAATGGCTGCGCATGTTAACCATTCTTGATTCTTTGCTCCAAGCTCGAACCCTAATGGCCTTAAAACCAATATGATTGGCTCTTCAAAAGAATTTCCCTCTTGATTCACATCAAAATAAATGTCAAATAAATTCTATAAAGCTATTTGAGTCAAATGAAAGTCAAACACATTCAAATAAAGCTATTTAAATCAAATGAAAGTCAAATACATTCTACAAAGCTAATTGAATCAAATGAAAGTCAAGCACATTCAAACAATGCTATTTGAATCAAATGAAAGTCGAACACATTCAAACAAAGGAATTTGAATCAAATGAAAGTCAAACACATTCAAATAAAGCTATTTGAATCAAATGAGAGTCAAATACATTCAAACAAAGCTAATTAAATCAAAGAAAAGTCAAATACATTCTACAAAGCTAATTGAATCAAATGAAAGTCAAACACATTCAAACAAAGCTATTTTAATCAAATGAAAGTCAAATACATTCTACAAAGCTAATTGAATCAAATGAAAGTCAAACACATTCAAACAAAGCTATTTAAATCAAATAAATGTCAAATACATTCTATAAAGCTATTTGAATCAAATGAGAGTCAAATACATTCAGACAAAGCTAAATAAATCAAATAAAAGTCAAATACATTCTACAAAGCAAATTGAATCAAATGAAAGTCAAACACATTCAAACAAAGCTATTTGAATCAAATAAAAGTCAAATACATTTTACAAAGCAAATCGAATCAAATGAAAGTCAAACACATTCAAACAAAGGAATTTGAATCAAATGAAACTCAAACACATTCAAATAAAGCTATTTGAATCAAATGAGAGTCAAATACATTCAAACAAAGCTAATTAAATCAAATAAAAGTCAAATACGTTCTACAAAGCAAATTTAATCAAATGAAAGTCAAACACATTCAAACAAAGCTATTTGAATCAAATGTAAGTCAAATACATTCTACAAAGCTAATTGAATCAAATGAAAGTCAAACACATTCAAACAAAGCTATTTGAATCAAATGAAAGTCAAATAAATTCTACAAAGCTAGTTGAATCAAATGAAAGTCAAGCACATTCAAACAATGCTATTTGAATCAAATGAAAGTCGAACACATTCAAACAAAGGAATTTGAATCAAATGAAAGTCAAACACATTCAAATAAAGCTATTTAAATCAAATAAATGTCAAATAAATTCTATAAAGCTATTTGAGTCAAATGAAAGTCAAACACATTCAAATAAAGCTATTTAAATCAAATGAAACTCAAATACATTCTACAAAGCTAATTGAATCAACTGAAAGTCAAACACATTCAAACAAAGCTATTTTAATCAAATGAAAGTCAAATACATTCTACAAAGCTAATTGAATCAAATGAAAGTTAAACACATTCAAACAAAGATAAATGAATCAAATGAAAGTCAAACACATTCAAACAAAGCTAATTGAATCATATGAATGTCAAACACTTTCAAACAAGCTAATTGTATCAAATGAAAGTCAAACACATTCAAATATAGCTATTTAAATCAAATGAAAGTGAAATGCATTCTACAATGCTATTTAAATCAAATGAAAGTCAAATACATTCTATAATGCTATTTGAATCAAATGAAAGTCAAATACATTCTACAAAGATATTTGAATCAAATGAGAGTAAACCACATTCAAACAAAGCTATTTTAATCGAATGAAAGTCAAATACGTTCTACAAAGCTAATTGAATCAAATGAAAGTCAAACACATTCAAACAAAGCTATTTGAATAAAATAAAAGTCAAATACATTCTATAAAGCTAATTGAACCAAATGAAATTAAAAAACATTCAAACAAAGCTATTTGAATCAAATGAAAGTCAAATACATTCTACAAAGCTAGTTGAATCAAATGAAAGTCAAACACATTCAAACAAAGCTATTTGAATCAAATGAAAGTCAAACATATTTAAATAAAGCTATTTGAATCAAATGAGAGTCAAACACATTCAAACAAAGCTATTTGAATCAAATGAAAGTCAAATACATTCTACAAAGCTAATTGAATCAAATGAAAGTCAAACACATTCAAACAAAGCTATTTTGAGTAGAATGAAAGTCATATACATTTTACAAAGCTAATTGAATCAGATGAAAGTCAAACACATTCAAACAAACCTATTTGCATCATATGAAAGTCAAATATATTCTACAAAGCTAATTGAATCAAATGAAAGTCAAACAAATTCAAACAAACCTATTTGCATCATATGAAAGTCAAATAAATTCTACAAAGCTAATTGAATCAAATGAAAGTCAAACACATTCAAACAAAGCTATTTAAATCATATAAATGTCAAATACATTCTATAAAGCTATATGAATCAAATGAAAGTCAAACACATTCCAACAAAGCTATTTGAATCAAATGAAAGTCAAATACATTCTACAAAGCTAATTGAATCAAAAGAAAGTCAAATACATTCAAACAAAGCTATTTTAATCAAATGAAAGTCAAACACATTCAAACAAAGCTATTTAAATCAAATAAATGTCAAATACATTCTATAAAGCTATTTGAATCAAATGAGAGTCAAATACATTCAGACAAAGCTAATTGAATCAAATAAAAGTCAAATACATTCTACAAAGCAAATTGAATCAAATGAAAGTCAAACACATTCAAACAAAGCTATTTGAATCAAATAAAAGTCAAATACATTTTACAAAGCAAATCGAATCAAATGAAAGTCAAACACATTCAAACAAAGGAATTTGAATCAAATGAAACTCAAACACATTCAAATAAAGCTATTTGAATCAAATGAGAGTCAAATACATTCAAACAAAGCTAATTAAATCAAATAAAAGTCAAATACGTTCTACAAAGCAAATTGAATCAAATGAAAGTCAAACACATTCAAACAAAGCTATTTGAATCAAATGTAAGTCAAATACATTCTACAAAGCTAATTGAATCAAATGAAAGTCAAACACATTCAAACAAAGCTATTTGAATCAAATGAAAGTCAAAAAAATTCTACAAAGCTAGTTGAATCAAATGAAAGTCAAGCACATTCAAACAATGCTATTTGAATCAAATGAAAGTCGAACACATTCAAACAAAGGAATTTGAATCAAATGAAAGTCAAACACATTCAAATAAAGCTATTTAAATCAAATAAATGTCAAATAAATTCTATAAAGCTATTTGAGTCAAATGAAAGTCAAACACATTCAAATAAAGCTATTTAAATCAAATGAAAGTCAAATACATTCTACAAAGCTAATTGAATCAACTGAAAGTCAAACACATTCAAACAAAGCTATTTTAATCAAATGAAAGTCAAATACATTCTACAAAGCTAATTGAATCAAATGAAAGTTAAACACATTCAAACAAAGATAAATGAATCAAATGAAAGTCAAACACATTCAAACAAAGCTAATTGAATCATATGAATGTCAAACACTTTCAAACAAGCTAATTGTATCAAATGAAAGTCAAACACATTCAAATATAGCTATTTAAATCAAATGAAAGTGAAATGCATTCTACAATGCTATTTAAATCAAATGAAAGTCAAATACATTCTATAATGCTATTTGAATCAAATGAAAGTCAAATACATTCTACAAAGATATTTGAATCAAATGAGAGTAAACCACATTCAAACAAAGCTATTTTAATCGAATGAAAGTCAAATACGTTCTACAAAGCTAATTGAATCAAATGAAAGTCAAACACATTCAAACAAAGCTATTTGAATAAAATAAAAGTCAAATACATTCTATAAAGCTAATTGAACCAAATGAAATTAAAAAACATTCAAACAAAGCTATTTGAATCAAATGAAAGTCAAATACATTCTACAAAGCTAGTTGAATCAAATGAAAGTCAAACACATTCAAACAAAGCTATTTGAATCAAATGAAAGTCAAACATATTTAAATAAAGCTATTTGAATCAAATGAGAGTCAAACACATTCAAACAAAGCTATTTGAATCAAATGAAAGTCAAATACATTCTACAAAGCTAATTGAATCAAATGAAAGTCAAACACATTCAAACAAAGCTATTTTGAGTAGAATGAAAGTCATATACATTTTACAAAGCTAATTGAATCAGATGAAAGTCAAACACATTCAAACAAACCTATTTGCATCATATGAAAGTCAAATATATTCTACAAAGCTAATTGAATCAAATGAAAGTCAAACAAATTCAAACAAACCTATTTGCATCATATGAAAGTCAAATAAATTCTACAAAGCTAATTGAATCAAATGAAAGTCAAACACATTCAAACAAAGCTATTTAAATCATATAAATGTCAAATACATTCTATAAAGCTATTTGAATCAAATGAAAGTCAAACACATTCCAACAAAGCTATTTGAATCAAATGAAAGTCAAATACATTCTACAAAGCAAATCGAATCAAATGAAAGTCAAACACATTCAAACAAAGTTATTTGAATCAAATGAAAGTCAAATACATTCTACAAAGCTAATTGAATCAAATGAAAGTCAAACACATTCAAACAAAGCTATTTTAATCAAATGAAAGTCAAATACATTCTACAAAGCTAGTTGAATCAAATGAAAGTCAAGCACATTCAAACAATGCTATTTGAATCAAATGAAAGTCGAACACATTCAAACAAAGGAATTTGAATCAAATGAAAGTCAAACACATTCAAATAAAGCTATTTGAATCTAATGAGAGTCAAATACATTCAAACAAAGCTAATTAAATCAAATAAAAGTCAAATACATTCTACAAAGCAAATTGAATCAAATGAAAGTCAAACACATTCAAACAAAGCTATTTGAATCAAATGAATGTCAAATACATTCTACAAAGCTAATTGAATCAAAAGAAAGTCAAATACATTCAAACAAAGCTATTTTAATCAAATGAAAGTCAAACACATTCAAACAAAGCTATTTAAATCAAATAAATGTCAAATACATTCTATAAAGCTATTTGAATCAAATGAGAGTCAAATACATTCAGACAAAGCTAATTGAATCAAATAAAAGTCAAATACATTCTACAAAGCAAATTGAATCAAATGAAAGTCAAACACATTCAAACAAAGCTATTTGAATCAAATAAAAGTCAAATACATTTTACAAAGCAAATCGAATCAAATGAAAGTCAAACACATTCAAACAAAGGAATTTGAATCAAATGAAACTCAAACACATTCAAATAAAGCTATTTGAATCAAATGAGAGTCAAATACATTCAAACAAAGCTAATTAAATCAAATAAAAGTCAAATACGTTCTACAAAGCAAATTGAATCAAATGAAAGTCAAACACATTCAAACAAAGCTATTTGAATCAAATGTAAGTCAAATACATTCTACAAAGCTAATTGAATCAAATGAAAGTCAAACACATTCAAACAAAGCTATTTGAATCAAATGAAAGTCAAAAAAATTCTACAAAGCTAGTTGAATCAAATGAAAGTCAAGCACATTCAAACAATGCTATTTGAATCAAATGAAAGTCGAACACATTCAAACAAAGGAATTTGAATCAAATGAAAGTCAAACACATTCAAATAAAGCTATTTAAATAAAATAAATGTCAAATAAATTCTATAAAGCTATTTGAGTCAAATGAAAGTCAAACACATTCAAATAAAGCTATTTAAATCAAATGAAAGTCAAATACATTCTACAAAGCTAATTGAATCAACTGAAAGTCAAACACATTCAAACAAAGCTATTTTAATCAAATGAAAGTCAAACACATTCTACAAAGCTAATTGAATCAAATGAAAGTTAAACACATTCAAACAAAGATAAATGAATCAAATGAAAGTCAAACACATTCAAACAAAGCTAATTGAATCATATGAATGTCAAACACTTTCAAACAAGCTAATTGTATCAAATGAAAGTCAAACACATTCAAATATAGCTATTTAAATCAAATGAAAGTGAAATGCATTCTACAATGCTATTTAAATCAAATGAAAGTCAAATACATTCTATAATGCTATTTGAATCAAATGAAAGTCAAATACATTCTACAAAGATATTTGAATCAAATGAGAGTAAACCACATTCAAACAAAGCTATTTTAATCGAATGAAAGTCAAATACGTTCTACAAAGCTAATTGAATCAAATGAAAGTCAAACACATTCAAACAAAGCTATTGAATAAAATAAAAGTCAAATACATTCTATAAAGCTAATTAAACCAAATGAAATTAAAAAACATTCAAACAAAGCTATTTGAATCAAATGAAAGTCAAATACATTCTACAAAGCTAGTTGAATCAAATGAAAGTCAAACACATTCAAACAAAGCTATTTAAATCAAATAAATGTGAAATACATTCTATAAAGCTAATTGAATCAAATGAAAGTCAAATACATTCTACAAAGCTAATTGAATCAAATGAAAGTCAAACACATTCAAACAAAGCTATTTGAATAAAATAAAAGTCAAATACATTCTATAAAGCTAATTGAACCAAATGAAATTTAAAAACATTCAAACAAAGCTATTTGAATCAAATGAAAGTCAAATACATTCTACAAAGCTAGTTGAATCAAATGAAAGTCAAACACATTCAAACAAAGCTATTTGAATCAAATGAAAGTCAAACACATTCAAACAAAAGAATTTGAATCAAATGAAAGTCAAAACACATTCAAATAAAACTATTTGAATCAAATGAGAGTCAAATACATTCAAACAAAGCTAATTAAATCAAATAAAAGTCAAATACATTCTACAAAGCAAAATTGAATCAAATGAAAGTCAAACACATTCAAACAATGCTATTTGAATCAAATGAAAGTCAAATACATTCTTCAAAGCTAATTTAATCAAATGAAAGTCAAACACATTCAAACAAAGCTATTTGAATAAAATGAAAGTCAAATACATTCTACAAAGCTA